>NW_022990177.1:327616-449235 GCF_902827175.1 Gymnodraco acuticeps | reverse complement strand
TCTTCTTCATGTCTCTTCTACATCAACATGTGTCCCCTCTTCTCATGTCTCTTCTACATCAACATGTGTCCCCTCTTCTTCATGTCTCTTCTACATCAACATGTGTCCCCTCTTCTTCATCCCTCTTCTACATCAACATGTGTCCCCTCTTCTTCATGTCTCTTCTACATCAACATGTGTCCCCTCTTCTTCATGTCTCTTCTACATCAACATGTGTCCCCTCTTCTCCTGTCTCTCTCTACATCAACATGTGTCCCCTCTTCTTCATGTCTCTTCTACATCAACATGTGTCCCCTCTTCTTCATGTCTCTTCTACATCACATGTGTCCCCTCTTCTTCATGTCTCTTCTACATCAACATGTGTCCCCTCTTCTTCATGTCTCTTCTACATCAACATGTGTCCCCTCTTCTTCATGTCTCTTCTTCATCAACATGTGTCCCCTCTTCTTCATGTCTCTTCTACATCAACATGTGTCCCCTCTTCTCATGTCTCTTCTACATCAACATGTGTCCCCTCTTCTTCATGTCTCTTCTACATCAACATGTGTCCCCTCTTCTCATGTCTCTTCTACATCAACATGTGTCCCCTCTTCTTCATGTCTCTTCTACATCAACATGTGTCCCCTCTTCTTCATGTCTCTTCTACATCACATGTGTCCCCTCTTCTTCATGTCCTTCTACATCAACATGTGTCCCCTCTTCTTCATGTCTCTTCTACATCAACATGTGTCCCCTCTTCATGTCTCTTCTACATCAACATGTGTCCCCTCTTCTTCATGTCTCTTCTACATCAACATGTGTCCCCTCTTCTTCATGTCTCTTCTACATCAACATGTGTCCCCTCTTCTTCATGTCTCTTCTACATCAACATGTGTCCCCTCTTCTCATGTCTCTTCTACATCAACATGTGTCCCCTCTTCTTCATGTCTCTTCTACATCAACATGTGTCCCCCTCTTCTTCATGTCTCTTCTACATCAACATGTGTCCCCTCTTCTTCATGTCTCTTCTACATCAACATGTGTCCCCTCTTCTTCATGTCTCTTCTACATCACATGTGTCCCCTCTTCTTCATGTCTCTTCTACATCAACATGTGTCCCCTCTTCTTCATGTCTCTTCTACATCAACATGTGTCCCCTCTTCTTCATGTCTCTTCTACATCAACATGTGTCCCCTCTTCTTCATGTCTCTTCTACATCAACATGTGTCCCCTCTTCTTCATGTCTCTTCTACATCAACATGTGTCCCCTCTTCTTCATGTCTCTTCTACATCAACATGTGTCCCCTCTTCTTCATGTCTCTTCTACATCAACATGTGTCCCCTCTTCTTCATGTCTCTTCTACATCAACATGTGTCCCCTCTTCTTCATGTCTCTTCTACATCAACATGTGTCCCCTCTTCTTCATGTCTCTTCTACATCAACATGTGTCCCCTCTTCTTCATGTCTCTTCTACATCAACATGTGTCCCTCTTCTTCATGTCTCTTCTACATCAACATGTGTCCCCTTCTTCATGTCTCTTCTACATCAACATGTGTCCCCTCTTCTCATGTCTCTTCTACATCAACATGTGTCCCCTCTTCTTCATGTCTCTTCTACATCAACATGTGTCCCCTCTTCTTCATGTCTCTTCTACATCAACATGTGTCCCTCTCTTCATGTCTCTTCTACATCAACATGTGTCCCCTCTTCTTCATGTCTCTTCTACATCAACATGTGTCCCCTCTTCTTCATGTCTCTTCTTCAATCATGTGTCCCCTCTTTCTTCATGTCTCTTCTACATCAACATGTGTCCCCTCTTCTTGTGTCTCTTCTACATCAACATGTGTCCCCTCTTCTTCTTCGTGTCTCTCTACATCAACATGTGTCCCCTCTTCTTCATGTCTCTTCTACATCAACATGTGTCCCCTCTTCTTCATGTCTCTTCTACATCAACATGTGTCCCCTCTTCTTCGGTCTCTTCTACATCAACATGTGTCCCCTCTTCTTCATGTCTCTTCTACATCAACATGTGTCCCCTCTTCTTCATGTCTCTTCTACATCAACATGTGTCCCCTCTTCTTATGTCTCTTCTACATCAACATGTGTCCCCTCTTCTTGTGTCTCTTCTACATCAACATGTGTCCCCTCTTCTTCATCTCTCTTCTACATCAACATGTCCCCCTCTTCTCATGTCTCTTCTACATCAACATGTGTCCCCTCTTCTTCATGTCTCTTCTACATCAACATGTGTCCCCTCTTCTTCATGTCTCTTCTACATCAACATGTGTCCTCTTCTTCATGTCTCTTCTACATCAACATGTGTCCCTCTCTCTCTTCGTGTCTCTTCTACATCAACATGTGTCCCCTTTCTTCGTGTCTCTTCACATCAACATGTGTCCCCTCTTCTTCATGTCTCTTCTACATCAACATGTTCCCCTCTTCTCATGTCTCTTCTACATCAACATGTGTCCCCTCTTCTTCATGTCTCTTCTACATCAACATGTGTCCCCTCTTCTTCATGTCTCTTCTACATCAACACGTGTCCCCCTTCTTCCATGTCTCTTCTACATCAACATGTGTCCCCTCTTCTTCATGTCTCTTCTACATCAACGTGTCCCCTCTTCTTCATGTCTCTTCTACATCAAACATGTGTCCCCTCTTCTCCATGTCTCTTCTACATCAACATGTGTCCCCTCTTCTTCATGTCTCTTCTACATCAACACGTGTCCCCTCTTCTCCATGTCTCTTCTACATCAACAGTGTCCCCTCTTCTCCATGTCTCTTCTACATCAACATGTGTCCCCTCTTCTTCATGTCTCTTCTACATCAACATGTGTCCCCTCTCTTCATGTCTCTTCTACATCAACATGTGTCCCCTCTTCTTCATGTCTCTTCTACATCAACTGTGTCCCCTCTTCTTCATGTCTCTTCTACATCAACATGTGTCCCCTCTTCTTCATGTCTCTTCTACATCAACATGTGTCCCCTCTTCTTCATGTCTCTTCTACATCAAACATGTGTCCCCTCTTCTTCATGTCTTTCTACATCAACATGTGTCCCCTCTTCTTCATGTCTCTTCTACATCAACATGTGTCCCCTCTTCTTTATGTCTCTTCTACATCAACATGTGTCCCCTCTTCTTCCTGTCTCTCTACATCAACATGTGTCCCCTCTTCTTCATGTCTCTTCTACATCAACATGTGTCCCCTCTTCTTCATGTCTCTTCTACATCAACATGTGTCCCCTCTTCTTCATGTGTCTTCTACATCAACATGTGTCCCCTTTTCTTCTTCTGTCTTCTTCTACATCAACATGTGTCCCCTCTTCGTGTCCTTCTACATCAACATGTGTCCCCTCTTCTTCGTGTCTCTTTCTACAATCACATGTGTCCCCTCTTCTCCATGTCCTTCTACATCAACGTGTCCCCTCTTCTCCATGTCTCTTCTACATCAACATGTGTCCCCCTCTTCTCCATGTCTCTTCTACATCAACATGTGTCCCCTCTTCTCATGTCTCTTCTACATCAACATGTGTCCCCTCTTCTCCATGTCTCTTCTACATCAACATGTGTCCCCTCTTCTTCATGTCTCTTCTACATCAACATGTGTCCCCTCTTCTTCATGTCTCTTCTACATCAACATGTGTCCCCTCTTCTTCATGTCTCTGTCTCTACATCAACATGTGTCCCCTCTTCTTCATGTCTCTTCTTCCATCAACATGTGTCCCCTCTTCTTCATGTCTCTTCTTCATCAACATGTGTCCCCTCTGTGGAAAGAGACTCTGAAAAGTTTCAGGAACAAAGATTCTCTCTCTTTTTGATCCATTTCTATAAAAACCTGTCTGAAATGAGCTGATCAGATTTTGGCCATTCTTTATGATGTCATAACGAGGTTTTGTCTTGTGTAACCATTAGCCAATCACAAACCAAGGTAACCCCTCCCCCCCCCCCTCCCCCCCTATCACCTGAATCTCCTCCTAGAGCACCATTGAGTTCTTTGTAAACCAAATATCCTCAGAGGGGCGTGGCCAGCAGCAGCTCATTAGCATTTAAAGCTACAGAATCAGCACTTTGGAAACAGGGCTGAAACAGAGGGGATTATGGGTATTGCTGCAATGATATGTCTGGTGTTTCAGCCAATCAGAGACAGGCTCGTATATATCTGAGACCTGTGATATACTGATGAAGAACAGTATGATAGGGGACCTTTAAAGTTTGAACACAGTGTAATCCTAATGAAATGTAACTGTTAACAAAGTGGTATCCTGGGAATGGCTTATAAACGTTCGTGTGATCAGATGTGTCACAAAGGGTGTTATGACATACAGGAAAGGAAGAAGTTTGCTCTAAGGAGGATAGCTGCGATACCCAACTAGTTTTGCTTATTGTGATCGACCTTGGCTCAAATGTTATTGTTTGAAATGTAACTGAGCTTTTGTCTTCTCTATAAAAGAGTCCGTCACACACAAGAGGCTCTCAGGAGGAGTCGTCATGCTTGCAAGCATTAAAAGAAATATCTTGAAATACTTATATCGATATTGTGTTTCTTTGCATATTTGCTCATCATTTTCTCTAGACAGCAGCTGATTTTAAGTTGCTACGACAACCCCCTCACCTGTGTGGACCCTCAGGTGAGTCTTCAGGTTCTTCAGGCAGGACATAGTCTTCCCACAGAAAGTGCAGAAGAACTGTTTCCCTTGCTGGCCGTTTCCTTCGTCAGTAACTATATGAAAACTGTTAGAATCCGACGTCGCGGAAACGCTGTTGCTGGCGTACGAGCAGCTGGGATCCTCCCCCAAAGGATTGTGGGTAGAGCGGGGGGTGTTGGAGCTGTGGTTCGAATATCAGGCAGTCAGACCCTCCGCTGGCCTCTGACCTCTGGCAGGAAGTGCTGACAACTTCCTTCGCTACTTCCTGTTTGGTCGGAGGGGGCGGGGCTTCCTTCTCTGTGTGTCTGTCAACACCTGGAGAAATAACCAGAATTTAACACTTTCACAAACTTTATCGAGTGTTTTTTTATGATTCAAATGATAATAACACTTTCATTTAGCGTGAGAACGGCTTCAAAATGTTACAGTGTACTAAATAAACGTATGTCAAATGCTCTAATCTATAAATCTCAGTCAGTTTAGCCTCAAATTGCAATTTCTTTATGGTAATATGTGACCAGGTATCGTCTTAGATTTTGGATATTATGTCCAATAAAAAGAGAGTTTATTATAACTGGACTCACGGTACGGCTCAGTTTGGGAACATAACTCGTCGTCCTCCACTTTGATGGATTCTCCTACAGCCTGCTGCAAAAAGAGAGCGAGATTTAAGAGAGGTCTGCTTCATACTTATACTCCACTACACTATATCAGTATGTAGTGTCTCTACTTTAAAGAGTCCTCTCCTGCTGATGTTCAGGTGTATATCAGTATGTAGTGTCTCTACTTTAAAGAGTCCTCTCCTGCTGATGTTCAGGTGTATATCAGTATGTAGTGTCTCTACTTTAAAGAGTCCTCTCCTGCTGATGTTTCAGGTGTATATCAGTATGTAGTGTCTCTACTTTAAAGAGTCCTCTCCTGCTGATGTTCAGGTGTACATCAGTATGTAGTGTCTCTACTTTAAAGAGTCCTCTCCTGCTGATGTTCAGGTGTATATCAGTATGTAGTGTCTCTACTTTAAAGAGTCCTCTCCTGCTGATGTTCAGGTGTATATCAGTATGTAGTCTCTACTTTAAAAAGTCCTCTCCTGCTGATGTTCAGGTGTATATCAGTATGTAGTGTCTCTACTTTAAAGAGTCCTCTCCTGCTGATGTTCAGGTGTATATCAGTATGTAGTGTCTCTACTTTAAAGAGTCTCTCCTGCTGATGTTCAGTGTATATCAGTATGTAGTGTCTCTACTTTAAAGAGTCCTTCCTGCTGATGTTCAGGTGTATATCAGTATTAGTGTCTCTACTTTAAAGAGTCCTCTCCTGCGATGTTCAGGTGTATATCAGTATGTAGTGTCTCTACTTTAAAGAGTCCTCACCGTCCCCCGTGTAGCATCGTGTTCAGAGGGGTCTCCACATCGCACCGCCTCACCTGCAGGAGGTGAAAGAAAAAATGTTCTATCAATATTTAAAAACCATGGTGCTTATTGCTCATCAGTTAGGATGATGGATAATGTCAGAGATGCTTCTGATGATACATGAACACCTTTAGACTGTAACGATAGATATCCTTTGGCAGTAAAGTGACTCTCACAAATTCCCTTTTTTTAAAACCACCTATTATCTGTGAGGATCAGATTACTTCTCCCATTACGGATAATTAGTGCGAATGCTGTGCAATGTGAAATTCTACCGACAGCTGCTACCGTTTTTCAACTATAGTTAGAAATGTAGGAGGTTTATTTCTCATTCAGATCAATGGAAAGGCTCTCCTTTCACTGCACATCTCCAAGGAAACCTTTGATCTCTGGGCTCACACAGGTGTTTGATAACGTCGTCACCATGGTAACCTTTGATCTCTGGGCTCACACACTTATTTGTAGCTAAAAGCCGTAGTTAATTATGAAGTTATTACCCTATCTGATAATAATCCAATGCAGAGGCAATAATGTAATATAATAGGTTATTTTATATATATTAGGGATGCACGATAATTATCGGCCCGATAATTATCGGTCCGATATTAGGAATTATGACGTCATCCCGATAAACCCGATACCAGTATTAATAGCCCCGATAATATACAATATATTTTTTGGGTAAAAAAAAAGAAAAAAATACTGCGGTGTGGATTGGGATGAGGGGCGCTTATTTTTCACTCGGCTCCTCCCGTTTTGCCAGTACTGTGGTATTAGTGGTTTAGGAAGAGGGGAGTTTTTCACAAATCCAGCGCTCCCTAACTCATGCCTGGCTGTGACGTAAATGGTGTGCGGCCGTGAAGCCAGGACAGTAAACAAACATGTCGTCGGTGGTATGGGCTTGGAGCTATGTGCAACTCAAGGCATATGCTCGAACCGGAGCTGCCTGGACGCTGCAATCATGTTGCGCGCTATCCGTGCTGAGTGTGCTGACTTTTCGTACAATGTCCCACTGTCTGGCTTCCTGCATAAAGTCAAGTGCTCGGCGCAGTTGTGGCGAAATGTCGCTCCTCTGTTTTCATTTAAACAGCTCCGTATATCCGTTAGCGCAGCTAGCTAGCACCAGATGCTAACAACAACAATGCACGTAAGGTCTCTCTCTCGCTCGCTCGGGCCACACATACACACACCCTCCCGGTCCTCCAGATGGCCAGTCGGTGCCTGTCGGTGAGCGTGGAAGTGTGGTCTGCCACAAGCGGGCGGCAGGAGCGGGCTGTCAGCATCAGCTTGTAGATGGTATTTTAAACTCGATGCGCTCTGAAACTACGGGGCGGCCGAGGAAAAAAAATACACATGCGTTAATCGCGTTAAAATAATTAGTGGCGTACATTTTTTGTTATTATCGGTATAGGTCTTGAGAAGCAGGAAGTTATCGGTATCGGTATCGGTTTCAAAAAAACAATATCGTGCATCCCTAATATATATTTATATATTATTTTTTATATAGTCTTAAAGTTACAGCGGCCCTTTGAGTGCAGCCATAATGCTGATGTGGCCTTCGATTAAATTGAGTTTGACACCCCTGGTTTACAGCATTCGCACACATTTTCAGCAAGAAATGCATTTTCTAGTTAAAATGTACTTTTGGGTTATCTGTTGCCATTTTTTTTTTTTTTTTCAGACCCTCTAAATAAAAAAATGTTTCTAAAAAAAATCAGACTCTCTAAATACGAACTTAAAAAAAAAAAATTCAGACTAAATACGCACTTTTTTTCCCAGACTCTCAAAATCAGTGGTTCTCAACTGGTGGGTTTTTACCCAGGACCCGTTTCGAGTGGGTCGCAGATGTGTGAGTGAAGAAAAAAGAAATTGAAAAAAAAGAAATCTCTTTTCTTTTTTTTTTAAGTCAAACTTTTATTTTGAAGGCCCGATTTTCTAACGCATGCAGTCGGCGTTGGACTGGAAGTACCGGAGACCATAAACGGTTTTGAAAGCTTCTGTCACGTAGTGATCATCTTCTCAATAAAATATCTTTGCTGATGTTTTTTTCGAGTCTTCTGGCCAATCAGAATCAAGAGTGTAGCCGGAAGTCCCCACGGAGAATAACTTTGCGGTAGAACTATTCTTTATACATCCATGGGTACAACTTCAGATAGAAATGAACACATAATGAAATATGACCCCCGGTCTGATGATTGACAGGTCACAGAACAATGGGGGCTATCTCCCCTTACCCACAAAGTACTTCACACAGACTCCTCTTTGCTCTCTCTCTGTGAGGAGCAGCAAGCTGTCAGCACAAAGTGAAACACAAACAATGGCATAACATATTATTAATATTTCGGGTAGTAATAGATGTATTTATTCTCTTCTCAGAGTACCAGAATGCGTAGTTTATATGTTAGTATTTCTAAAAATCTCCTGGGGGAGAATCCCCCTCGACCCCCCTGCTGGGGTTGGGTTTCCAGCATGTGTGCCTTTCATGTCATGCAGTTCAGCTTTGACTCCATCACACTTTAGTTCTGTGAAGGGATATGAGGGATATATGCACTGTACTTCACTTTAATTAATATTGTATGCTGAAAAGCGTATATTTAGCAGCACGATTTTTGTTGAATAGCATTTGAGTGGTTCAAAATGTCGGGTCGCGATTTATTGACAAAGGAAAAAAGTGGGTCCCGAGGCCTGACCAGTTGAGAACCACTGGTCTAGCTAACCCTAACCGCTAGATTAATGTTTGTTATTTTGAGAAATGAAAAAAGTTCATGTGATTTTGCAAAATTAAAACCGGGGACATTTTGAGTTTTGCGGTCAATATATCATTAACATATCCAATTTCTCGCTTCACTGGTAAGAAAAAAGGGGGACAATTCTGGTTCAATGTAATTTGAAAATTGTAACTGTTGGATACAACAGACGGGTGGCGCAGTGGTCTGTGCGTTGATCATCAGAATCAAGGGGGCGTTGGGGAACTCCAGTTTGAAACCCGCTCCCGCCCCACTGCGTCAGGCCGTGTGTCCTTGGGCAGAACACTTCACCCGCAATTTGCTCCTGTGGGTATTGTCCACAGTAGATGACCATTACATGTATGATCTGTATGTGTAATGGTGTATTTGTAAAGTCTTTGAGAGTCTTTGATAAAGCGCTATAATAAATAATAAGGATTATTAGTAGAAGGACGATAGCTCATATATGAGACTTCAAAGGTCTTTTATTTATGAAACTCTACATCAGATTGTCCTGATTCTCTCTGAGTGACTAGATGGGGTCTCCTACTATCACCCCTGGAGTGAAATAAGTCTTTGATAATTTGACATGTTTTTATTTATTCTTGTATAAAAACAGAAGGACGATAGCTCATATATGAGACTACAAAGGTCTTTAATTTTGAAACTCTACATCAGATTGTCCAGATTCTCTCTGAGTGACTAGATGGGGTCTCCTGCTATCACCCTGGAGTGAAATAAGTATTTGATTGACTTCGAATGACTCTTTGATTATGGACAGTTTACATTAAATAATAATCAAAATATAGATGGACAATAGATCTAATTTGAGATTTTAAACAGCATACATTTTAAATTGTGCTTCAGAAAGTAATGTTATTTTAGGAGTGTTGTGAGATGGTGTCAACATCAATTGAAATTAGTCAATTAGTCAAAATATCAGATATGTCTTCATAACTGTATCCTTACATTTTACATTCACTCAGTTATAATGTGGTAGTTATACGTAGTTTGTTTTACATTATTATTGATCACATTATATAGTACATATTTCTTAATTTAAGCTCCAGTATATGAATATGTTTGGTGTGTTTTTTAGGTATATTTGTTATTGACCGAGTAAACGCTTTTATTTTGAAGGCAGTTTTTACATGCTTCTACCCTACCGTAATGCATAGGATATTCGCGCACCGCAATACAACAAGTGGGGGCTGGCTCGACCGCAGTCTGTTTACCCAGTGTTTCCTGACATGAAACGTTTTATTTCACCTTGCTATATGTTTTTAACGTATATTAAAAAAACGGGGACATTTCCGGGGACAGGCCAATACAAACGGGGACTGGCCCCAGAAACCGGGAACGTCTGGTCACCCTAAGCTAGCCGCCATTAAAAAGTGACGACAGATAACCAACAAGTTCCATTAAAACACTTTATTAAAATGTAAAATGTTTGACCTAAAGTTAAAATAAACTTTTTTACCACCAGTTTTTCCGGTCCTCCGCCGTTTCCAGGCTGATGATGAGCGGCAAACTGAGCGGCAGCGCGGCCGTTAGATAGGGGCAACGCGGTGCCGCTAGCGGTGGTTCTCAGCGTCGTTCCGCCTGCAGTGGTTGCTGCCGGCTGCGGTGGTTCTCAGCGCGGTGCCGCTTGCGGTGGTTCTTCCGCTTGCGGTGACCCGGACCGCTCGGATCTCCACGAGCCGCAGCTTTCTGCGCAGCGCCTCGTTCTCTTTGCGGCTCCGCGAGACCTCGAGCTGTAGCACCGCGAGCCCGCTGTCCACGAGCTCACAGATCTCCGCCACCGCCGTGTTCGCGAGGACCTCCATGATGGAGGCGAGCTGCGCGTGCAGGGACGCGGCAGGGGACATGTTTTATGGTTTAATGTTTATTATAATAAGAATAAAGTGTGGAAATCTGGACTAGATTCCCCCAACGAGGATGTAAACAGTCGCGGAGACAACCCCGGAAGTGAAGCGGGGCTACAAAGGACTAGAGAGAGCTAGTGCGCATGTGCAAAGTATCAGTTTACATTATTTCTTGGCAGCATTTCTATAGTAGTTTTTCATTATTGTTTGCCATTTTTACATTATTTTCTGTAGTTTTTGCATTATTCTCTGCATATTTTATTTCCACAAAATATGAATAATCTGTATATAAATAGAATATGTGCTGTATATTAGAATCTAAGAGTTTAGTTGTGAATTATACCAGTGTGACCTCAAACACACATATTTAAATCATGTCAATCCTTTATTGATAGACTTTCATCTACAAATAATTAATGATTATTATTAGCCTGCTAATGTTTCGCTCTGCAATGTAAGTTTTCATATTGCTTTTATTATTATTTTGCCCATCGTGTATCTTTGCAGTCATCATTCAGTGCATACCGGATGTAAAGCAATTATTTATTTTGCACCACGCCCTGATCATATTCACATGAAATAATAGCTAATCCAAAAACTAAAATACAGAACCACACACTATTAAATGATATTGCTATTTAACACACTGCCAGCAGCACAAAATGAAACACTTCTGTTCAATCATCACCTTTAAGACAGAAGAGGTGAAATGTGAATTTCAAAACACGATCATATTTATTCAGGATTCTTTAAAACACCTTTTGCAGAGGTGACAGGTCAATTAGTGATTTCTTACAAGTACAAATAAATCCTCTTTTGGAAGAAAACATTCCCAAAAAAGCTTCAGTCGTCAGGAGAGCAACACATGTAGGTTTAAGATAACTTAAAAAATATATATCATGTGTTAAAAGATCTGCAAAATACAAAAAGTAATAACATACAAAACTGTAGGAAGAGTTTTATAAACAAAGAAAAACACAATAACTGTAATTAAGTTTTTCACAACAATTTAAACATCGGATCAATATTTTTCCAAAGATGGTATAATTTTTTTTCTAAATTAACTGATTAATAGATATATTTCAAACAGTCCATTTCTGCAGCAAAGTCCTTGGTCACACACACACACACACACACACACACACACACACACACACACACACACACACACACACACACACACACACACACACACACACACCACACACACACACACACACACACACACACACACACACACACACACACACACACACACACACACACACACACACACACACACACACACACACACACATTACATTTACTTACATGCATTTCCTGGAGACTTATCCTAACCTTAACCATAACCAACACATCCATAACCCTAATCCTTACCCTAACCAAGTCTTCACCCTAAAATTAATGACTCCCCTTATGGGGACCTCCAATTTGTCCCCATAAGGGAGGCGAGTCCCCACACGTGACTGTGTAAACAGATTTAGTTCCCCACAAGTATAGTGATGCTAGGACACACACACACACACACACACACACACACACACACACACACACACACACACACACACACACAGAGCAGCGTCACAGTCGGGAGGCTGTGGCTCAGTAGTGCGCTGAACTTTGAATCAGGGGGTCACAGGTTCAAACCCCACTGCAGTCAGCATGTCGTTGTGTCCCTGAGACTCTTCACCCCAAAGTGCTCCTGTGGGGATTGCCCGCAGTATTGAGTATGTGAGTTGCTTTGGATAAAAGCGACTAACATGTAATGTAATGTCACCTCGTGGCTCAGCTCATGTTTTGCCAAAGCTCCAAATAAACCGTCAGTGTTTGCCATCAAAGTTCCAGCTCTCTGAGTTTCGTCTCCATTGCTTCAGAGGTTTCCATCACACACATCATTCACCTGCAGCATCTGGTCTAAAACCTCCAGACTCAGGGTCAGTTTCATCCCTCAGGCCATGAGGCGGTTCAACACCTGCACCTTTTTAAGAACATCCATAACATTCATCTGTTTGCAACTTACACATTATTTATCTAATATATCATATTCCAATCACTTATAGACTCTTATGGCACTATTTATATTCTATTTGTATTAACCTGCACTATTGTATCTGTGTTATTGTGTTGCTCTGCTGGAGGAGCCTGTGACCTCAGCTACACTGTAGCTCTGAACACATGCCATTAAAAGCCTTGAATCCTGGTGGTGGAAAACAGGAAGCATTTGAAAACCAGAGGTGGGAAGTAGTGAAGTACAAATACTTCCGTTACTGTACTTAAGTACATTTGTAGGTAAAAACGTATTCTCTTGTTTACACATTATGTCAACATTACATTTTGTTCGCCTCCAGAGGCGTGGTAGCGGTCCATGTGCAGCTTCAGGCTGTATTTGACGATGAAGCTGCGCGGGCAGAGCGTGCACGTGTACGGGCGCTCCCCGCTGTGCACGTGCTCGTGAGCCTTCAGGTGCGCCGACTGCGTGAACTTCTTCCCGCAATGTGCACACCTGAAGGGCCTCTCACCGGTGTGGATCCTCATGTGCACCTCCAGGTTCTGAGAGGTGGCGTAAGTCTTCGAACACACGGGGCAAAACAGACGCTTCCCTCCCTCAGCGCCGCTAAACTGGTCCCTGGAGGAGAAGATCATATCAAAATCAGAGAGGTACACACACCCTTTACTCAAGTAGAAGTACAGATAGCAGAAACATGTACTTAAGTACGGTAACCAAGTATTTGTACTCTACTTCTTCCCACCTCATCTCGTAATCAAACGCAGAGCCGCTGCTCTCGTTCGAATACGAGCCGCTGACGCTGACCATCTTCAGCCCGAAGGCGTCGCCGTCTTCCAGGTTCCCGCTCTGATGAAACTGAGGGAAGGGCGGCAGCGTTCTGGGGCTGGAAGGAGAGTCCGTCTGCACGAAACACAAAAAGCATCAACAAGGTGTGAAGATTTCCTGTTCTTTCAGAGCGGGAGTACAGAAGCTGTAGTGAGTAACGGTAGGAGTTCAGCAGGCTAAAACAAAGAGGGCTTTAGTACAAACTAGGGCCCAATTCCAAACCACACCCTACCCACTCCCCCTCAGTGATGGAGTGAACTCCGTCTGTAGTCTCACTCTAACCAGATGGGGGTGTGAAAACAGCACGAGGCTTTGGGACGAACTCCCCTCTCTCCAGCTGACACAGGAAATGCCGTGAATCTTCGTAGCAACGGTTTCAAATCAGCTTCTCTTGGATTAAAAATATATATTTTTAAAAATCTCTAACGGTGTTTCTTTTTGTAAAACACTTTTTGTTTTAAAATATGATGTTTGTAAGCTGCTTGGTTTTTACAACAGCCTGTAGATATACACAGGTAGCATGAAGTTGTTAACATCTGTACGACGATATTAAATGTGTCTCTTGTTGTGAAGTTTATCACTTAATGTTTGCAGGAACTATTTGTGAACGAGCAAACGGAGGGGTAGTGTGTAGGGGGCGGTTTGGAATTGGGCCTGAACCTAACCTCAAAGCTTTTATTTTGAAATAAGGGAGGGAGGCTGTGGTGCTGTGGACTAGTGGAGCAGTGGACTAGTGGAGCAGTGGACTAGTGGAGCAGTGGACTAGTGGAGCAGTGGGCTAGTGGCGCAGTGGACTAGTGGAGCAGTGGGCTAGTGGCGCAGTGGGCTAGTGGCGCAGTGGACTAGTGGAGCAGTGGGCTAGTGGAGCAGTGGGCTAGTGGAGCAGTGGGCTAGTGGAGCAGTGGGCTAGTGGCGCAGTGGGCTAGTGGAGCAGTGGACTAGTGGAGCAGTGGGCTAGTGGCACAGTGGGCTAGTGGAGCAGTGGGCTAGTGGAGCAGTGGGCTAGTGGAGCAGTGGACTAGTGGAGCAGTGGGCTAGTGGAGCAGTGGGCTAGTGGCGCAGTGGGCTAGTGGAGCAGTGGGCTAGTGGAGCAGTGGACTAGTGGAGCAGTGGGCTAGTGGAGCAGTGGGCTAGTGGCGCAGTGGGCTAGTGGCGCAGTGGACTAGTGGCGCAGTGGGCTAGTGGAGCAGTGGACTAGTGGAGCAGTGGGCTAGTGGCACAGTGGGCTAGTGGAGCAGTGGGCTAGTGGCGCAGTGGACTAGTGGAGCAGTGGGCTAGTGGCACAGTGGGCTAGTGGAGCAGTGGACTAGTGGAGCAGTGGGCTAGTGGAGCAGTGGGCTAGTGGCGCAGTGGGCTAGTGGAGCAGTGGGCTAGTGGAGCAGTGGGCTAGTGGCACAGTGGGCTAGTGGAGCAGTGGACTAGTGGAGCAGTGGGCTAGTGGAGCAGTGGGCTAGTGGCGCAGTGGGCTAGTGGAGCAGTGGGCTAGTGGAGCAGTGGACTAGTGGAGCAGTGGGCTAGTGGAGCAGTGGGCTAGTGGCGCAGTGGGCTAGTGGAGCAGTGGGCTAGTGGCGCAGTGGACTAGTGGAGCAGTGGACTAGTGGAGCAGTGGGCTAGTGGAGCAGTGGGCTAGTGGCGCAGTGGGCTAGTGGCGCAGTGGACTAGTGGCGCAGTGGGCTAGTGGAGCAGTGGGCTAGTGGACTAGTGGCACAGTGGTGCAGTGGAGCAGTGGAGCAGTGGACTAGTGGCGCAGTGGACTAGTGGAGCAGTGGACTAGTGGCGCAGTGGGCTAGTGGTGCAGTGGACTAGTGGAGCAGTGGACTAGTGGCACAGTGGACTAGTGGAGCAGTGGACTAGTGGAGCAGTGGACTAGTCGAGCAGTGGGCTAGTGGTGCAGTGGAGCAGTGGACTAGTGGACTAGTGGAGCAGTGGACTAGTGGACTAGTGGAGCAGTGGAGTAGTGGAGCAGTGGGCTAGTGGCGCAGTGGACTAGTGGAGCAGTGGACTAGTGGACTAGTGGACTAGTGGGCTAGTGGAGCAGTGGGCTAGTGGAGCAGTGGGCTAGTGGCACAGTGGGCTAGTGGAGCAGTGGACTAGTGGAGCAGTGGACTAGTGGACTAGTGGAGCAGTGGAGTAGTGGAGCAGTGGGCTAGTGGCGCAGTGGAGCAGTGGGCTAGTGGCACAGTGGGCTAGTGGAGCAGTGGACTAGTGGACTAGTGGAGCAGTGGACTAGTGGACTAGTGGGGCAGTGGAGTAGTGGAGCAGTGGGCTAGTGGCGCAGTGGAGCAGTGGACTAGTGGAGCAGTGGATGAATGAGCAAACGGAGGGGTAGTGTGTAGAAGGCGGTTTGGAATTGGGCCTGAACCTAACCTCAAAGCTTTTATTTTGAAATAAGGGAGGGAGGCTGTGGCGCAGTGGGCTAGTGGAGCAGTGGACTAGTGGAGCAGTGGACTAGTGGACGTGTGGCGCAGTGGAGTAGTGCGTTGGTGTTGGGATCAGGGGGTCTCAGGTTCAAACCCCACTGCAGTCAGCATGTCGTTGTGTCCCTGAGACACTTCTCCAAAATTGCTCCTGTGGGGATTATCCACAGTATTGAGTATGTAAGTCGCTTTGGATAAAAGCGTCTAACAAGTGACATGTGATGTAATGTAATTTAAAAATAACTAGAGTTTCACCATCTGAAGTGTAGTTCTGGGGCTGCTGGAGGGAGACTCTGTCAGGCTGAAGAACGAGGGTCTGTTCGGGTCCGTGTGAGAGGAGAAGGATCCCAGCGACTCTCCGGCCTCCAGAGAATCCACCAAATACACTGGGAAGTTCTTCTTCGCTGGTTTCGGCGGCTCCGAGGAGGACTTCCTGTCGGCGTCCTCGCCTCCGGGCCAGAGTCTCTTCACGCTCCGGCTGACGAGATCTCTGGAGGAAGACGTCTTATCATCTGCAAAGAAATACAAAACGCATCACTGAGAGGGAGAATAAAGTATGAGGGCGCTAACGTCACTTCCGGACACAATTAAGTCCCGCCCACTTTCCGGTGGTGAAAATAATGCATTAGAGCGAAGTGTCTTCATTTCTTAAAGCTGCTGAGTCACCTCAAACAACACATTTGATTGGATTTATTTCGAATGTGTAAAACAATAATACAAAAAGATAATAATGACATTTAACATGATAATTATTATACAATACAAAATGAAGCTGTGTCAAATTGATAAACAAAAATATTACTGATTCTAAATTATATATAAAACACAAATAAATCCAGAATCACGTTTTTTTTACTTCCTCTATAGAACAAAAAGGACAGAGTCAGACCCACCGGACATCCATCCCATAATTATTCTCCGTAAAAACAAAGCCCTCTCTGATGCTCATATTTCTGGAGAAATTATACCGTTTTTGACGAACAGAAATATTGTTTTCCGGCATCACTTTAACATTTTCGGTATGAGTGTAACGGCCCGTCCACACGGCGGCGTGCGTTGAAGCTTCAACGCTTCTTCCCATTCACTTTGAATGGGGGGACGTCAGGCTTTGCCGACCTGCATTGTGGTTCCGTCGCTTCGCGTTGCTCGCTTCAAAAGTTGAGAAAAGTTTTCAAGCTTCGGCGGAAGCGTCAGCCAATCAAATCATATGCCAGTATAAGCTCTAGCCAATCAAACCGCGTGCTTGTGTGTCCGGGGCGGGAGAGTCATGTGATTGGTTGTTGGCCGATTTTCAGACACGCCCGCCGGCAAGCTTCAACGCACGCTGCCGTGTGGACGCTGCGTAAGAGAAATATATAAAACACTGAATATATTTCCTGTTCTTCTCAGAAACTGTCTGTAAACCTTCTTTCTGCAGAGATGAGACACACGTGATAGTTTATCAAGTTTGCGACACTTAAAATGATTGTTGTTAACCTCAAAGCTTTGTTTTTGAAATAATTTAAGTTTCGTCATTTTAAGAGTTGTCTCAAGTGACGCAAATAAAATATTCAAATATGGTGGCGTCGTTTTTTAACCATTTGTTAATTAAGTTTACAGAAAAAAGAACAAAATACTGGGTGGTTTCCCCTCACCTTCCTCTGAGCTGTGGTTACTGTCCGAGTCTTCGTCTTTGATCAACACCACGTCGGGAAGCTGGAAAGAATAAACGAAAGCAGATATAATCACAGTTACAGCTTAAAGTGTGTAAGACTTAAAACATCTTTAATTCCACCAGAAATACAATTTAATACCAAATTCCTACTGTAATTTGTGTGACCTCAATTCAAGGTGTATTTGGAAAATGATTGTAAAAAATGCATTAATTAAAAGACCAATTTATTTTGTATTTTATAATGGAACATCAGAACAAATTATACCTTAAATCCCCCCAAAAATACAATATATAAATATATAAAGGAATATTAGAATTTGAAAGATTTAAAAAGGGATTTAAAGGTCACCTATCGTGCTATTTTAAGACATATATTATGGGTCTCAGATATATAAAAATAAATAAAAAACATGTCTGTGAAGTTTTTTGCTTCAAATACCAAACAGTTCCCTCGTTGTAGCCATGCCTCAAACCCCTCTATTACAGCTGTTAGAGAAACAAGGATTTTGGGTCCTTAGCTTAAAAAAAAAGAGGAGGCGGAGCTAATGCCTGATCAGAATTCTTCCGGAGATAAAGTTAAATTCTGCTGTGATAAAACGCCATCCTGTTCTAAACCACATCAAGGATTATCTCTGAAACAGTATGGAGCTCAAATGCTTTTGCAGGTTTATCACAAGGTGAGTTCCTTTTTTATTTCCTGCTTTTTAAACACATGTGCTCTCCAGTACAGGTTAGCTCTGAGTGTTAGCGATGCTAATGTAAACAAAGACGAGATCACGTCCAAAACACGTCAGGCATTGTTTCTGATAGTGCCGTGGGTCCACCGCCGATTTGACGTCATATCGGACGCAAATCTGTATCCGCTCGTTGTTCCCCCCCTTTTTTTAAGAGCTTTGGGTACGGAGGAAAAGAGAGAGGGTTTATTTCCTGACGCTGCGTGAGTTCCCCGACACACCGGGGACACGTGTTGATGTAGAAAAGACATCAACAAGTGCATTTTGCATGATAGGTCCCCTTTAAGAGATTTCAATATTAATTAAGTAGATAAAACGTTTTAGAACCCTAACCTTAAAAAACGTACGTAAATACCAATCCATTTCAAATGAATCGCAGAAGAATTTGCTTTATCAAATTAAACCCAAAACTAATCAAGATAAAATGTTTCCTGAGTCCTGATTGGCTGATTCTTCTTCAAGGTTAATTTCATTTTCATTTTAATGGAAGCTTTTTTTTTTTTATCCCATTATCTCAAAATCTCCGTTTAATTATCACACTATCTAGAATTAAAATCAAAAAACATCTTATCATAAAAACCTGAGTTTCAGCCCAAGGCAACGAGACTGGGATGAAGAAATAAATGAAATGTTTTATCTTGAGATCAGCTTCAGATAAGGAGATGATTAACATGCTGTCAGCTGCTCTCAGTGCATTAAGGTGGATCTTAAGGCATAGTAAGGATATTTAAAAGGATGCAGTGACCGCTTTGTTCTTGAAAAATCCAACATATCATCATTAAAGCGGAAGTTAAAAGTGTGGAGGAAAAACAGGCTGCTATTATTCAATTCAGTGATGGTTTACTTGCAGATGTAATGCTTGTTATTTACTTAAAGAGGCCCTATTTTCCTTTTTGTACTTGTCCCTTTCCTGTAGTGTTTTCTATAGGTTTTAGTGCATGTAAATGGTCTGCAGAGGCTAAAATCCCAGGAGGGTCAAACTCAAGGCCTACGGGCCAAATCCGGCACGCGACTTCATTTCATGCAGCCCCGCAAGAGCTTTCAAAGAATATAATACGTTTATTATACGGTTACAGGCCACTTAACAGAAGCACGTTGTCCATGAACTACATGTCCCACAATGCATCTCATTTTGAGACAGACTTCTGCTTTCACACGTAGTTAATTATGAAGTTATTACCCTATCCGATAATAATCCAACGCAGAGGCAATAATGTAATATAATACATTATTTTATATAATTACACCAGGTGCTCCGCGACGAAATTGAGTTTGACAGCTCTGCTCCAGAGGGATTTCCCCAAATAGTTCGGGGGAAAAGTAGATCCCAGTCTTTGTGTTTACCTCCTCCCTCAGCACCGCTCCTCCTCCTCCAGCAGCTGTTGTGTGTCCCCGGTCATTCTCCGGTTGCTGTGCGTCCTCAGTTGTCGGTTCGATCCCCGCTCTCCCCTCAGTTGCCGGTTCGATCCCCGCTCTCACCCCCCGCACCACGATGGACTCGATGAGGATCAGCTTCTTCTTCAGGTCCTGGTTCTCCTTGTGTTTGCGCTGGATCTCCGTCTGCAGAGCCTGGTATCCCTCCGCCACCAGCTCACAGATCTCCTGCAGGTGACCAGGGGCCAACAAGAGACATGGGGGACAAAGAGGGACACAAAAGAGAGGGACACAAAAGAGTGGGACAATGTGGGATAAGTTACTGCAGCGATAAGATACGTTTTAAAAATAAACATTTCTATTGATACTATTAGCTTATAAATTAGTAAATACATTTATAGACTTTGTTGGTTGATTGACATCCGACACAGCTAATGGGGGACATTATGGGCACACGGTGGGACCCCTGGTCACCCTAATGGGGGACGTTGTGGGACCCCTGGTCACCCTCATGGGGGACGTTGTGGGACCCCTGGTCACCCTAATGGGGGACGTTGTGGGACCCCTGGTCACCCTAATGGGGGACATTGTGGGACCCCTGGTCACTCTAATGGGGGACGTTGTGGGGACGTTGTGGGACCCCTGGTCACTCTAATGGGGGACGTTGTGGGGACACGGTGGGACCCCTGGTCACTCTAATGGGGGACGTTGTGGGGACACGGTGGGACCCCTGGTCACCCTAATGGGGGACGTTGTGGGGACACGTGGGACCCCTGGTCACCCTAATGGGGGACGTTGTGGGGACACGGTGGGACCCCTGGTCACCCTAATGGGGGACGTTGTGGGGACACGTGGGACCCCTGGTCACCCTCATGGGGGACGTTGTGGGGACACGTGGGACCCCTGGTCACCCTAATGGGGGACGTTGTGGGGACACGTGGGACCCCCTGGTCACCCTAATGGGGGACGTTGTGGGGACACGTGGGACCCCTGGTCACCCTAATGGGGGACGTTGTGGGGACACGTGGGACCCCTGGTCACCCTAATGGGGGACGTTGTGGGGACACGTGGGACCCCTGGTCACCTACCTGCACGGCGGCGGTGGTCAGAGCGCCCAGGATGATGGAGATCTGCTCTTGGAGAGCCACGCCGCGGAGAGACGCCATCCAACCAGAGCTCTGCTGCCCTGCTTTGTATCAGGTGCAAAGAAACACATTAACCTCAGCAGCAAGGATACAGATCCACAATAGCAGTGGCGGTTTATCTCATGTTCTACCTTCTGTAAAGCGTCTGTGAGCACCTGATAGACTTTAGGAATGTAATCCGTTACTACAACTATACCTGTCAGTAACTTCATCTCACTTTCTGTTACTTTTGGAGTACCTCGATATCAAATGCAAAGCAAATAAAAACAAGAGACAATAAATAACAATAGTTATATAAGTGTATGTCACCTTAGAAAAGAAGAAACTAGGATATCAATACATTATATTATATTGTTTAATAAATCAGGTGTGCTGTATTCAAAGATAAATATATTTAGAAGAATTAAAGTAGATATAAACCATAACGAAAATGCATTCAATACGTTTACCTGTAATATATCCATATGCATTTATACATGTATTGTTATGCTGCTACAGTAGTCATCTCTGTGCTTTCTAATGTCATGTACATCGAATATAGTTACCTTCTTTGCTTCCTGATCGCGTGATCTCGTCACATGTAATAAACTCCCGGAGAGTAAACCGCTCTGGAGGCTCCAATCTGCGAAGCAACAAAAACAAAACGAGAATACAAATTGTGTTTCTGCTCACGAGCGTTTTCCGGAATAACATACCGGACTTCTGCTTTGGTTCAATGGCAGAGAGCTCACTAACATTGAAGGGCTATTACTGCCACCTCCTGTGCTGGAGGGAGGACTGCGATTAATATAATAATAAGAATTAAAAAAGGAGGAAAATTATAGAAAAATATGGAAATAGGCCCAGAATTATCCAACAATAATAATAACAATAATAATAAATATACATTATTATTATACATTTTTTTAAAGTATTAAAAAGGGAATACTTTGCAGACTGCTAAATAACATTAAAGGTGCATTAGCGCCACCTACTGTGTTGGAGGGAGGACTAAAGTAAATAATAATAAATAACAAAGAAGATCATTATAAAAATAGTAAGACAATTGACTAGAATTGTGTATCCATAAAAGTAATAAAAACAACAATAATAATAATGAATACAAATAATAAATAAGTTAAAAGTTAATTTAAAGTTTTTTATTGTCATTATACAAAAAGTACAACGAGATTCAGACTCTGTCCCAGTGTGCAACAACTAGACATACGTAACATTAAAAACATGGCAGTAGGACAGACAACATAAACAATCATACGGTGGAAATAAATAGTTAAAAATATTGAATTTTTAAAGTGCATTCAAAGTGTGTATAGGCCTGGAGATGGTTACGGTTATTGCATTACATGTCACTTGTTAGACGCTTTTATCCAAAGCGACTATACTCCAGGTATCCCTGCAGGTCTTGAAAAAGAGATCTATGACCTCAAGGGACAATCTGGATACATAAAGGTCTGACATTAAATGATTCAATACTGTGGGCAATCCCCACAGGAGCAATTTGGGGTGAAGTGTCTCAGGACATAGAAATATTAGTAAAACATTAGGTAACAGCCAACACATAGTCATTGAACCAGAAGACAAGGGGGGACAAATAGTCATACAGGACAGGGACAATTACAGATTAGAAGCACATAGACAATTACATAACATACTTACAGACCACTGACACACTCACTACAATTAATAACACAAACACTAGTTAGGAACATTACAGAAACACTATACAGAAACAAATCCATCAACAAAAAACTAAAACAATATCTGGATGGTCCGGAGGAGCCCAGGCCCCGCCTCTTCTACCTGCTCCCCAAGATCCACAAGCCTGTGGAGACGTGGACGGTCCCCTCTGTGGTTCCGGTCGGCCGCCCCATCGTCATTGACTGCTGAAACCTACAACATCACAGAATACATAGATCACTTCATAAATCCCCTCTCCAAAGTCCACCCCAGCTACATCCAGGACACCTATCATCTTGTTAATAAAATAAAAAACCTCCCCATTCCCAGTCACACCCTTCTTTCTTCTTTAGATATAGACTCCTTATACACCAATATAGAAACTCCACTTGGCCTCTCTGCCCTTCAACACACCTTCAATAAATACCCAAACCCAGCCAGACCCGACAGTCACATCCTCCAGTTACTCCACCTCCACCTCACCCGGAATGATTTTGTTTTCAACAGTATACCAGTACCTCCAGCTGTGCGGTTGTGCTATGAGCCGCAAGTATGCTGCAGCATATGCAGATATTTACCTGGCCCACTGGGAGGAAACGGCCTTCATCAAACTCACCCTCAAACAGTGGCGGCGCCAGAGTATTTGTGTTGGGTAATCTATGGTAGGGCTAACCCATGCAGTGGTGGGGCTCAAGTCAGTATTTGCAATGTAATTACATACACGCTATATCGCTCCCCTTGACAATGAAACGCCACGCGTGAGGTTTAGATTATTTCCCTGTCTCAATCGAAATTGAACTGTATCAAATAAAAAGGCACATTTGTGTTGTAGTAAATAAAAAGGGCGACCTGGAGCCAATCCTGCAATTTCCCCACAGGTGAAAGAGTTGACATGCTGAAAACCCAACCCCTTTGAATCCCCCCAGGAGATTTTTTTTAAATACTAACATAAAATACACATTCTGGTACTCTCTTGAGAAGAAAAATAAATACATATATAACTACACATTTAAAAAAATGAATGCCATTTTAGTTTTGTGTTACTTTGTTCTGAAAGCTGAACCTTCTCTCCTCACAGAGGGGAGAGGGAAGAGGCTGTGAATGACTTTACATGGTGGATAAGGGTGGATAGCCCCCATTGTTCTGTGTGTCAAAATGAAAGACAGCCCACACACCTATCAATCACCAAACCGTGGGGTCTTATTTCACTCAGATGGAGGGAGTAAACACAGCAGCAGGCTTTGGGACGGCCTCCACTCTCTCCGGCAGAAACAGGAAGTGCCGTTACTGTATAACAACGGTTTCAAATCAGCATCTCTTGGACTAAAAATGTAAATGAATAACTCAAATAAAACTCCAAACATCTTTCATTGTGTTTCAAAGCTCTTTTAGTTTTAAACCTTTTTCTAGACTAAACACAGGATTGATCCTAAGTTAAAACATATGAGGTCATCATGAGGTTGTTAACATCGCAGTTTATCAGCTGGAACTACTTGTAATCAAAACCATGAAAGGTTATTCAAACTATTCAAGTATTATTATTGTAGTATGCCACTAAATACTTACATAACTAAACATTACATCAAGCCATGGAAACGTATTCAAACTATTCAAGTATAACGGTTTTCAAGCATGCCTGACGTTTATGGAACATGGATGTCTCTTTGACTTTGTGGCAAACATACTAGCTAGTGTGAATATTCCTGAACCAAACCAGGTGGAATTTCACAAGCAGCAAGCTGGTAACGATGTTGCTGCCTAGAAACACAAGGTGAATAGCCAATTACAATGCTGCATTGCATTTGCAAAACATTAAATCGGTTAGCACTTTGTCACTCAATTGTGAGCGATGGGGTCGCATTATCACCCCGCCATGGCTGAACACACGTTCAACAGGTGCACTTGATGCAGGGACTGCCATAACTTTAACCGCCACCTTGAACAAAGAGGGGAGGGTGTGCCTGTTCATGGCCCAAACCTGAAGGCAGCTTTGTCCATCACAAATGTCCAAATAGTGGTTCAGCTGAATTTGGAGACTGGAACTTGAGTCTTTCTTCTGTTTTTTGCGGTATGCTGAGAACAGCCCAGGCTGGCTGTCTGGCTCTGCCATTGTCATTTGGTCCTGCTCATCGGTGGTCGGGGTGGTCTTGGTGGTCTTGGTCACCTCTTTGAGAATCCAGTCTGATAAACACAAGCAAAAAAAGGTAGTCACAAAATGGATTCAGGGGTTGAATACTGCATACCAACAATCATAACACATACGTGGGTTATCATAAGAAACTATGTCCTGGCAATCTGTCAATTTATTTTATAACTCATCTCATCTATGGTGTGATATTAAGTTAGATTACCACGAAAAATATAACATACTTTTTATCATCATAGACACAGCCTCCTTGATGTTTTCAGTGACATCATGGGTCAACCACATGGTGCCAAATGAGGGATCCAGCAGAGCAGCTTTTAGGAATATAGGGTCAGAGAAGGGTAAGGTTGCACCATCACTCTCTTCATCTGCCATCCTCACATTGACAAAGATCCCTCTGAATCTTCTTTGGAGTGATCCTTGCAGCCCACGGATCAAGCCACCCAAGTAGCGCACTTTCTCTTTTTGATTTTCCAGGTGGTGATTAAGAGAAAGGATAGAGGGTACCACAGCACTTATGGTCACACTTTTTTCTCCTTGTGTGAGGTCTGTGGCTTCCCCAAAAGGCTGAAGAACATCCACTAGTTCCCCAATCTGATTCCACTCTCTAGCTGTGAATACTGTCTCTTTGTGTCCCCCATCTTCAAGAACTGTAGACAGTCTCAGGTGGTCACAGTTGAGCACTGATTTCAGTTGCCTCATTGTAGAATTCCAGCGTGTGGTAACAGAGGCAGGGATTCCACGCTGCCCAAACTCCTTCTCAAATGTCTCCTTGAAGGTGGTGCTTGTATGGAGCAAAGAGCTCAACCTGGAAGCTTTGGCGAGAGCTGCATTGATTAATTGTGTCTCTTTAAGGCCATCTCCTATAACCAGTTGAAGAGTGTGTGCAAAACATTGAAGTCTTGTCTGGGTTTTTGCGCTCAAAGAATGTTCAACCCTCTCTTGCTCTTCCACTGTCAGGTCATTCCATATGTCAGAATCATCAAGGTCATCTTCTTCATCTCCCTGTCCTGGAAAACATGTAGTTAAAGCTTTTTTCATATTAGCAGCGTTGTCACGGATGATGTGGTCAACTTTTTTCTTGATCTGGTACTGTTCACATATTTGCTCAAACTCTTCACAAATTCTTTGCCCTGTATGGGAACCTTTGAAGCGGTTGCACACAAGCAACTGGGATCTCATCTGAAGATTGTCATTGTTAAGGTCGATCCCGTGTGCTGTGACTCCAAGAAAGCCTCTCATCCTACGGTCTGACCATATGTCTACAGTCACTGACACATTATCTGCCTTTTCTAATTCATTTACAGCTTAATTTGCCTATCTGCCACCAGACCGTCAAGCTTTGATGTAATTGTTCTTCGACTCACTGGAGAGTACCTGTTGTCCACTAGTGACAAAAAGTGATGAAAGCTTTGATGTCCAATGATGGACAATGGCATGTTGCAATTTATAATGAGGTCTGACAATATTGAGTTTGTTATGGCTTTCTGCTGGGGGTGGTTGCAGTTGTATAGCGGCACAGTCCTTGATTCGATGAATTGGGAGATCGGAGGCTGGCTAGGATCACCAGGCATTTTGGTTTGAATGTACTCTTCATATCTGTAGACAGTAAACAGAAGAGACAGAAAATGGATTTAACCCACACTATGATCTTCATTACATACGTTCATTTGAAATCTAATTTAGACCGATGACAATCATATTAGATTAATATTAACCCTAGAACTGCAGACAATATAGTTAGGGCTCAAAAAGTCTGTTCAAAAAGGCAGAATTCCAGGTAAGAAAATCATATATGGCATTTGCCATTACACATATTTAATTTAAATTTCTGTTAACACTAGAACCGCCAACAGCGTCAGCACCTACAGAGATATCATTTTCAAATCCTTTAATTTTGTCCTCTTCATCATTTCCTTAAAAACTAAGTAGGACGATTTAAAACTCACTTAATTGGGTTAATTTAGAAATTGCTTCAGTTTATCATCATAAGAGATCAAAAAGTTCAGATTCATTTTACAACAAATCAAGGAATGATGCACTTCTACAAACAAAAACAACATAATTAAAATATTTAAACAAACTACTAAAAGTAGTTGAACTACATTATTCAAAATGTTACAGTCACTTCTGATAAAACACAGGGGAAATAAACTCTCTCTCTCTCTCTCTCTCTCTCTCTCTCTCTCTCTCTCTCTCTCTCTCTCTCTCTCTCTCTCTCTCTCTCTCTCTCTCTCTCTCTCTCTCTCTCTCTCTCTCTCTCTCTCTCTCTCTCTCTCTCTCGACAGCCCGTCAGTATCACCCTATTAATCAGGGTTCTAATGTTAATTTACCGTTGGCGTTTTGTCTTCTCTATGCAATGCTTAATCGATTTGAAACCAAGTCTCAAGGCTAACGTGGCTTAAACTTAACGTTAGCTTCCTAGCTAAGCTAACACAACACATGCACGTACCTTTCTCTGTGGGTCTTTTATAGTGACGAATGAAGTTAGATGTGGTGGTGGTCGTGTCACTGCACTTTGTGCTGCAGACCCTGTATACCGCTGTCCTCTTCTTTTTGGCGTCATCTACAACATAATCTTTGAATCCAAACTTCACAATTTTCGGAGTAACGCTAGCCGCCGCCATGTTAACTGCCGTCTAGTGGGTTGCCATGTTTGCGCGCACGGGGCTATAATCACCCAATCACGTTTCGAAAAAAATAAACAAACGTAATATCTCATTACAAAAACAAACGCAAATATTTAATTAAAACAATTTCAAGTCATCTGTCTCGAGCTTAAGTCAAGTCTCAAGTCATGAATACCAAGTCAAAGTCAAGTCAAGTCTTTTATCAATGTTAGTCAAGCAAGTCTCAAGTCAAAAAATATGCGACTCGAGTCTGACTCGAGACAAGTCATGTGACTCGAGTCCCCACCTCTGCCACTCCCCCTCCACACCGCTCCACACTCGTTGCTTTGGAACAGCCCTCAATATGGCGGACCCTCGGTGTGAACGCGCAAACGGAGGGGTAGGGTGTAGGGGGCGGTTTGGGAATGGGCCGAAAAGAGAGTCTCGGTTCATTAAACCCGCCGTGTTATTATCCAAAGTTACTGTAAACTTCTGAATAACGTATTACTAGTCTGTCAAAGGGAGAATCTAGTCATTTTTTCGCGCAATGTTAGTAACTATAGTATGATTACTGATAGGGTTGCACGATGTATCGTGTCGTGACGATAATCGCGATATGCGCGTGCACGATATTCACAACGTGTGATTTAAAAACAAATTTTTTAAATTTTTTTATTTTTATGACTTGTGATATTAAGTAGGCACATTTACTTAACCTCCTTAGCCCGAAGGTCCCCCCAGTGGACCCCTCCCACAGTTTTTTTTCGAGACTATGTCTCAGGGCTTCTTAACATTTATGAAACTATTAATGTTTCATACCCTTTTAAAGGTAAGCAACTCCGCTAACTGACAATAAGAACAATTTTTAGCTAAAAAAAACACAAGAGTAATACCAAGCCTTTGAATTAGCATTGAGCGAAAACATGCTAACTAATGCTAACGCTTTTTTACACAGAACTCACGGTAGAAATGCCCTTATTACTATCTTAACTGCACAAACAAGATATACGATTTAAAGCTGAGACTCCACAGATTCCACACATGTAATGTCATCACTGTCCGACCTCGAATTCCTGGAGCTATCAGCCAGAAAAGAGAAAGTAAACAACATCCGGTTCCAAAAATATTACAATAATTACGTCTTACCTTTTTTGATTTGTGATCAAAAGTTGTGTTCAACGGAATAAAAACGCCGCTCAAGGTTAATCCAATGTCGTTGTGTCACGTAGACATTTTTACTGATAATCCATCATCATATTTATGGCAATATACTGGGTATTGTGGTGACACGTTATTGGACATAATTCACCTCTCGTATTGTGTTGCCACACGGACCCTTTAGTGGGAACACCGGTAGCGTTAGCTTCCATTCCTGCTAGCTCGTCAAGCAGAGCAGTTCATGCGATAACCTCTCTGTTATTAATGGCTAATAAAGATTGGAACTCTGTTCTTAATACACCGCCTCCGACTCCCTTTTCCTGGCACTACACTGGTGACCTTGACTTTTCCGAGAAAGTTTCCGGGAAATTAACGAGCATGGCTGAACGCGATGTGGAGGCGCACTTCGCCTGCCGACAGGTCCGTGACGGGGACCTGAAATACTACCATGTGGTAGCAGCGCTGGGCAGCTCTGCGTCGTCCAGGTTGGTGGGATTCATCGCAGCCCCCCCACATCATGGCAAATATGAGGCGATTAAGGCCCTTCTCCTTAAGACATTTAGCTTATCTGCTAAGGAGAGGGCCCGCCAGATACTTGACATTCAAGGCCTAGGAGACAGCAAGCCATCCCAGCTAATGGAGAAAATGCTAAATCTGCCAGGGGGGGAAGATCCCCGGATTTTATTCACGGAGATTTTCCTGCGTCACTTGCCTCCCCGGGTACAGACGGCGCTGGCCAACATGCCTGTCACGGAGCCCCGTGCTTTGGCTGAGGAAGCGGATCGTTTTTTCCTGGCTACACAACAGCCCGGTGCAGAGACGTTAGCCGCGACGCTCAGCGGCCCACCTGCAGTCAAGAAAGCGTGGCGGAGGCCGGACACGGCTGTGGCGAGCCGGTGTGGAGACGCCGGAGAGTGCGTTTACCACGCACATTTCGGGACAAGGGCGAAGAGATGCATCGCTCCGTGCAGCTACAAACCCCCGGGAAATGGAGGGGCCGGCGCTCAGTAGTGGCTCTGAGCGTCGGCGGCACGTGCAGGATCCTCTTCGTCAGCAACAGCGTTTCGGGGAGCCTGTTTCTGTGTGACACGGGCGCTCAACGGAGCGTAGTTCCAGCGTTGAGTGAAGACGTCGCCCGTGGGGGGCACGGACCGCGATTGACGACGGCTAACGGCGGTCCCATTCGCACGTACGGCGTGAGGCCTATGTGTTTGTGCATCGGAGGACAGCGTTTCAGCTGGGATTACGTGACAGCGGACATTTCTTTTCCCCTCCTCGGAGCGGATTTTTTTGTGTGCTCATGGACTCTTAGTGGACGTTAAGAATAGGCGTTTGGTTGATGCCTTAACGTTTTCTTCCCTCGTGTGCATACTTGGCAGGGCTGTCAGGCTCGCTGTCAGGGGCAGACACGTTTCTCAGACTGTTGGCCGAGTTTCCAGACCTGTCGCTACCCGCCTTCTCTGCGCTTACCACTAAGCATGGCGTGGAGCACCACGTCACTACCGATGGGCCTCCTGTCTACGCCAGGGCTCGGCGGTTGAACCCTTCTAAGCTGGCTGTAGCGAGGGCGGAGTTCGCAACCATGGAGCGCCTGGGCATTGTCCGCCGCTCCGACAGTCCTTGGGCTTCCCCCCTGCACGTCGTTCCCAAACCGAACGGCGGGTTCCGCCCGTGCGGGGATTACCGCCGACTCAACAACGCCACTACGCCTGATCCGGTGCCGCACATTCAGGACTTTTCGGCGCATCTGGCCGGTACGGGGGTGTTTTCCAAGGTGGACCTGGTGCGTGGATACCACCAGGTGCCCATGCACCCCCTGGGCATTCCCAAGACAGCAGTGATAACGCCTTTTGGACTTTTTGAGTTCCTGCGGATGCCTTTTGGACTCAAGAATGCCGCTCAGACGTTCCAGCGCCTGATGGATTCGGTGCTGCGGGACCTGCCGTTTGTGTTGTCTACCTCAACGACATACTCGTCGCCAGCGTTTCAGTGCAGGAGCACCTGTCCCACCTCCGAGCCCTTTTGCTGAGGTCAAGACCGCGTTGGCTCAGGCGGCTTTGCTGGCACACCCATCATCTACGGTTCCCATCTCCATCACCACGGACGCGTCGGACTACGCGGTCGGCGCAGTGCACAAGCTTTTTCAGCCGCCAGCTGACGCCTAGAGAACGCAAATACAGCGCCTTTGACCGGGAGCTCCTCTGACTTTATTTGGCCGTGCGGCACTTCCGTTTCATGCTGGAAGGCCGTGAATTTACGGCGTTTGTCGACCACAAGCCGCTCACCTTCGCCATGTCAAAAGTGGCGGAGCCTTGGTCGGCACGTCAGCAGCGGCAGCTGTCCTACATATCGGAGTTCACTACGGACATTAAGCATGTGGCTGGCAAGTCGAACCTGGTTGCTGATTGCCTCTCCAGGGTCGTCATCGGTGCCGTCCAGTTGGGCCTGGACTATACTCGCATGGCGGCGGACCAGGTCACAGATCCCGGCGTCCTGGCTCTGAAGGTGGAGAGCGCGGGGCTGCGCTTGGAGGACGTGGTGTTCGGCGACGCGGGCATTACTCTCCTGTGTGACGTCTCTACGGGCCTGGCGCGGCCTGTCGTCCCTGCCAGCTGGAGGCGTCCTGTGTTCGAGGCTGTGCACAGCCTGTCACAAATCCGGCGTTAAACCTTCAGTACGTTTGGTGGCGGCGAAGTTCGTTTGGCAAGGACTGAAAAGAGACGTGAGGACTTGGGCCAGGGAGTGCGTGGCTTGTCAACGCGCTAAGGTGCACCGCCACACGAAGGCCCAGTTGGAACGTTTCCTGGTGCCTGAGAGGAGGTTTGATCACGTCAACATTGACCTGGTTGGTCCGTTGCCTTCCTCTCAGGGGTTTTCCTACCTCCTCACCATGGTGGACAGAACGACCCGTTGGCCGGAGGCGGTTCCGCTCGTTTCGACATCAGCCGCAGACGTTGCCCGGGCCTTCATTGCAACGTGGGTGTGTCGTTTTGGCACCCCGTCAGACATTTCTTCAGACAGGGGCTCTCAGTTCACGTCCGAGCTCTGGAACACTGTGGCAGGCGGTTTGGGGGTTAAGCTGCACAGGACTACCGCTTACCACTCTCAGGCTAACGGCCTCTGCGAGCGCTTTCATCGCTCCATGAAGGCGGCCCTCAAGGCCGGCCTTACATTACATTACATTGCATTTAGCTGACGCTTTTATCCAAAGCGACTTACAATAAGTACATTCGACCAGGAAGACACAACCTTGAAGAAAACAGAATCATATAAGTACATCAGGTTTCATAGAGCCAAACATTTCAAGTGCTACTCAACTGGCTTTAGGTAAGCCAGTCCTTTATTAGTATAAAAGTGCTTCGTTAATAGTTCTAACGCTCGAAGTGGAGTCGAAAGAGATGAGTTTTCAGTTTGCGCCGGAAGATGTGCAAGCTATCTGCCGTCCTGATGTCAATGGACGGTAACTGGGTCGACAAGCTGCCCTGGGTGATGCTGGGCCTGAGAACCGCACCTAAGGAAGATCTACAGTGTTCTACAGCGGAGATGGTCTACGGTCAGCCGCTGAGAGTTCCGGGGGATTTCCTCCCAAATGCATCAGCTCCCTGGTCTGCCACGGCCCAGCGAGTTTTTCTGCGTGACGCGGCGGAGGCTTTCGCTCCAGTCCCGACTACTCAGCACGGTGCGCCAGGGTCTCAAGTTCCCGCGGAGCTACGCTCGGTTGGGCACGTCTTCATTCGTCACGACGCACACAGAGGCCCCCTGCAGCCCCCTTACGATGGACCTTTCCGGGTTTTGGAACACGGTGAAAAACACCTGGTGGTCGACATGGGCGGTAAGGCTGAGCACGTCTCGGTTGACCGGGTGAAGGCTGCTCACTTGGGACGTGGACCGGCCGGTGGTGCTGGCTCGGCCGCCGAGACGGGGCCGACCCCCGGCTTTGATTCCTGTCAGGGAGTGTGGACCTGTTGTTCCGGTCCTTCCTCTGTCAGGGGCCGCACGGGCAGAGGTCGCTGTACTGACTCCTGTGCGCAGGTCTCGTGGGGGCAGGCGGATTGTTCCTCCCCGCCATACGGATTTTGTTTACATGTGAATTCTGGGGGGGCTTGTGTGGTGACACGTTATTGGACATAATTCACCTCTCGTATTGTGTTGCCACACGGACCCTTTAGTGGGAACACCGGTAGCGTTAGCTTCCATTCCTGCTAGCTCGTCAAGCAGAGCAGTTGATGTGATAACCTCTCTGTTATTAATGGCTAATAAAGATTGGAACTCTGTTCTTAATACACCGCCTCCGACTCCCATTTCCTGGCACTACAGTATAAAGTTTTGCCGTCCAGGCTTGCACTTTCAGATATGCTTCGTTTGCTTCTCTATTACGTCCGCTATGGTAATGTTTACGTGGATTTGGGAACTGCCCATCGATTCTATTGGATGTAATGGTTAAGAAAAAGGTGTAAATCACACGAATCGACCAATGGGTTCCAGAGATATGGTCCTGCGTAAAGTATAAAGAATGCCAGCCAGCGTAACAACATTACGCAGCCGACTTCATTTATTGTTTACAACGTAACGAAGCAGGAAATGCAGCAGGACCCAGAGCGCACGGAGCACAGAGCGGACAGCAGATAACGGAATTGCAGTTTTATTGCTTATAGATTATCAGAACATTTCAAAGGGGACACAGCCCTATTGGATATTAACCTATGGATTAACTACATCATCGTTTTTATCGTTCTAATGCCATTGAAGACCAGTTTAGACCAGACAACGAGGAAGGTAAGTCATTGTTAGCCTAGCGCATGTTAGTACTTAGTACTTAGCACTTGTTTTGATGTACGTTTTTGTTGATAACCTCGCGAGTTTGTATCTTTCAGTGTTGAGGTGGGCACCGTTAGATTCTGTGTCTCCTTGCGATCATAAACGATGTGTTGGATGTGCAGCTAGGATAAGTAATAAGGGAACTAGGAGTGATTTTCGGTGCAGTAATAGGTTAGCATTTTTCGCTCGGGGCTAATTCAGAGGCTCACTGTTAGCATTGTGTGTTTTTTTTGAAAAAATAAATGAAAAAGATCAGTTAAATGAGTTTTTTCCCGTTATATAGATATCAAATATTCATAGTTTATTAAATATTAAGGTTCCTTAGACGTTGTTTCCTGCAAATGATGCGATTTCGGGTCCGTGGGGCTAAGAGGATAACAGAGTAGGCCTATGTTTTATTTTTTTATTTTATTTATTTTTTCACAACAGTTGTATTTGGATGGAATGAATACCTATAGTGATAATTCAGGGGCAGGGCCAGTGCCCCCCTAACACTGACCTCTGACCCCCCTGTGGCCCCTAACAATGAACTTTTTTTGTTGTTGCCAAAAACCGCAGGATTTTGTTGCTGTAATGTGAGATTGTGCAGACACCCTTATGTAAAGTAGAGATGTAACTGTTCATTGCCTTTATTTTTATATAAATATGGCGTTAGTGCAAACATTGCACTCTAACTTAAGCTGAAGCTAACAGTAATAACTATAAGATCTATCTGCAATAAATAAGTGTACTGAAACAAATACCAATAACTGTATTGCATTGTTTTCTTATGCGCAATTACTTCAAACTGTCTTGTTCTCTTTTTCGTCCTGCATTTATTGTGCCCCCCTCAGAAAATAACTGGCCCCCCAGTGCTCCCCCCCCCCCCCCCCCCCCCCCAGTCAAATTGGTCTAGAACCGCCACTGAATATAGTTAAAAAATACCAATTGTATAGCATTAAAGTTCAAGAAAGGATGGTTTGCGGGAACAAAAACGGTCTTTTCTTCAATTCCTGTATGTTTTCATATCGCAGGAGGGAAAAAATCGCAATGTCAGTTTTTTCCAATATCGTGCAGCCCTAATTACTGAATCTATAAAATAACACGTTTCGCGCAATGTTAGTAACTGTAGTGTGATTACTGAATGTATAGAAGTAACGCGTTACATTAGTCCGTTACCAACAAATGTAATATTATTACAGTAACGCGTTACACCCAACTCTGTTTGGAACCTTGATAACCTCTAAAAATACATACAAATATGAGGTTGTATCAACACCTCAAACAGCAATTGAATATCATAGTCTTTACAAATGTATTTCTAACGGACGTATTGTATCTGATTACGTAACATTATTTCATGTCCACCCTCTGTATATATTTAGGTATCGTTAACCAGGTGAGCCCCAAGCCTGTTTTTCAGGCCTCAGGCTCGAAAATGACATTCCCAGAACAATTGACTATAACTTAACTTCTAAAAGGGGTAAATTAATAATCTTTTTTCTCAAAGCAATGATACACCTGTGAGTTGGATGTCATTTTTGTATTTGAAAGTAAATTTAGATTGAACATAGTAAAATATTTTAAATTATAGTGTCCGTCCCAAAAAAAAACATGACTTATAGTGAAAACTACCCTTGAATGATGATAAGGTAGACTAAAAGCTTTAGGAATCCAAACTACAACATATAATAAGTACCCTGTATCAAGATTGATGCAAAACAAGTGAAATTTGACCTTTTTAGAGAGATTTAGAAAAAAACAAAAACACTTCTGGGGTCATTTGGGTGGATTTTCCATATCTCTGGCCCCCCCTTGGTCGATGTTGATGATTGACACCTCTTTCTAACCGTTATAGCCAATATAATCGAGAGGAAGTTCCTTAAATCCATCTAAACATTACCCATTGGTGAATGAGTGCTGCGTAGCCAGAATGCCCAACACCGGAAGCTGTACACTCTCGTAGCTAATATGAAATCTCGGTTATTAACATAAATATGAAGATGGATTATCAGTAATCATTCAAAGTGACACAGACACATTGGATTAACCTTCAGCAGCGTGTTTATCGTTTTAATGCCATTGAACACAACTTTTGATCAGAACAACAGCTAAGGTAAGAATTTCTCCTGTGTTTGCTCCGTAATGCTACATTGTCTGATGTCTGTTTGTAGTTTATTAAATGTTAAGAAGCCCTCAGACGCTGTTTCTTGCAAGATGTTGCGTTTTGCCCCCGTGGGGTTTAACTGGTTAAATGAAACTGCGCTACCAGCAAAAACTTGTTTTGTTTTGTAGAACCTACATTTTGTTTGCCTGGTTTCTACCTCCTCATTACAAAGGGTTGTGTTTTTGTGTAATTGATACGATATTACTTTATTTGTCAGATAGCAGCTCCATGTCCAACATCAACAGACAAATATCCAGACACAATACATGAAACACAAACATTTAACATAACAGTACAATCAGTGAGACGAAAGAGAGCCTTCAGCGTGCATCTGATCTGGGATCAGCTCTGTGTTTACTGAGAGGATTGACTGATGCACAAAGGAGTGCTTCAGTCTGACCTTATTGAATGGTGGGACCCTGTATCTCCATTAGATGGTAGCAGTTCATATTCACTGTTCAGAGCATGGTTTGGGTCAGAGATTATGTTGTTGGACAGCCTCACTAGGTTGTTATGATAGGTCATAGAGTCTCTGACAGGGTTGAACAACAATCTTTGAGCAGATTTTTAACAGGTGGAGCAGTTTTGATTTTCAAGCTGCTGACAAACATTTGTACCATTTGTACCACCAATTGAGTTGTGTGCACTCCTTGTTGTTTTGCCCCTTGTCCTTATTCCTTTCTGGCTCCAACGTCTCCTACTCCTCTCCATCCACCTCCCGTAGCTAGATGACGTCTGACTCCAGCACGTATTGCTCGGTGTACTCCTTCACCAGCTCCACGTTCAAGATGTTGAGGCAGAATTCCACCATGGGCTTCCAGAGTGGGGGGTCCAGGAACACCTGGCACATCACGTGACCCTTCAGAGTGGCAGTGTGGCGCTGCAGGTGGCACAGGAACTGCTGTCGGACAGGATCCAGCTCCTTGCCGAACATGTCAATGTTCAGGTAATACCTGCTTGAAAATAAGTGTACTGGTCAATTGAGTGACAATACTTTCTTGTTCTACAATAACTTCTGGAAATCTTAACCCTCCTGTCGTGTCTGTTTCTCCCCCCTTACTAAAATGTGACCGTTCTGTAATTTTAACTTATCTTACATTGAAACAAAAACCATTAGAAATCATCACATTTTATTTAACACCCTGTTAAGATGCAAACAATGTCTCAGACTTCTGGTTTACATGAATGGGTGTGTACTATCTGATGGATGAACAGACTTTAGAGCAGTGGTTTTCAAACTTTTTTCAATCATGTACCCCCTTTGAAAAAACATTTCAGCCAAGTACCCCCTGATCAGCGCAAAAACAATTTGTTAAGGAAAAAAAGCCTATATAAAGAAGTACAGCACAGCACTGCACCATCAGTGTCTGATTTATTAAAACAACAACATTATAACTCAGAAACTCTTAAATGCTACATTTCAAATGTTTACAATCCATCACTAAATTCATGGCAAACCAATTTTAACATCATGCAATAACACTAAGACGACATTAGTTGCATTGAACTGATCTTTTTAATAAGTTGTACAATGTAGTGAAACATGGGCTTGAGCTTCACTGAGGATCCTTGTCATGCTGACAGGGAGGCAACCTGCAGTTATTACTCTTCGTGTTTTGAGATATGTGTAACTCTGTTAATATAAAACCCACACTGCTCAAACTTCGTTACTTTCCCTAAAATTGGTATATTTATTTATTTTGGGGCGTGGGGAATGAAGAGAAAAAAAAATATGAGCATTTTATGAGCATGGGATTTTGACCCCTCATATAAACATATGCATAATGCTGCGCTATACTTTGCTTATTGTTTAGGTCCTTTGATAAGCAGGCAGTCATATCATTAACTAGAACTAGCTAGATCTGATAGATTTGGACATAAACGCGAGTGAAGTCTAACCGGACGCGAGAGAGAGATCAGATCAGCTGCTGCTGACGGAGAACACGCAGCTCTGCATGATCACAGCTCCGCCGCTGTGACGGATCGTTGAGCCGAGCAAAATACACTAAGAGTTAGACCTAACACACTTAGCTAGTTTATCTACTCTGGAACTAGCTAAACTAGTTATACATATATTTATTCTTTAATGTCGGGTCACTTATTACAGGTTCAGCGAGCTGCACGAGACTGACGGGCTGTCAGGAGAGGGAGAGGAAAAGAGAGCACCCCGTTTATTTTTCCCATTTTATTATCCAGAGTTTCTGTAAACCTTTGAATAAAGTAGTTAATCTACTATTAGCAGTTTGTTTAAATGCATTAATTAGGTTGTTTTGTTTCATTAACATAAAATAAATCTTACGTACCCCCTGCAGTACTCCAACGTACCCCTAGGAGTCCGCGTACCCCCATTTCAGAACCACTGCTCTAGAGTTACCCATTCATTTCCTATGGTGGTCATTTTTGACTTGGAACACCATCATTGTTACAAAGTGAACTAAACCACTCAAAATTCAAAGAAAGTGGTGATCAGCAACTTTATATGTTCAAATGCCGACTGTGGAGGATATCATAAGGTCTTGACGCAATCAAATATAAAACATAATATTTATGATTGATAAAATAAGTAATCATTCCAATTTGATCTGAACATGACAGGAGTGTTAAAACCACTATGTATATAACAAAGTATCAAATCTGGCACCAATGGTATTAGTGTAAGACACTATTATTGAATATTTTTCTGCACACTAGTTGTCCCTGAATTGAAATTATTATAATAAGAAAGAAAGAAGAGTTACCAGTCATCTCCAATGGGCACCCTGAAAGGGAATGTACAGAGGCTGGTCACAGTAGGGTTGGCCACATCATCGACCATCCAGTCGATGTCCTTCTTCAGTAGAATAGCCATGTTACTGGGTAGAAGCTTGAATGGCTGCCAATCTTGAATGATGGTGGCGTTAGGAAGGACCCCAAGCATCCGATCAGAGGTCAGATACAGCCGGCGGACGGCTGTATTGTCGAGACGCACTGGAGGAGTTTTGAAGGAGGTGGACAAAGAAGATTGAATATCTCCAAGACCAAGATCGGACAGACGCAGCTTGAGTTCTTCAGCCCTGAAGCGCACCAGGAGAATACCCTATAGAGAAGAAAGCCAATGCATGAGCTGACCATGGACTATATCGTACATATTTACATCAATAGTGTAACCAACGGACTTAAATGGAGGCTTATAAAGCACAAGCCGATACATAGAAAGGCTTGTTGCTTGTACCTGCTTGGTTATGAGGCGATATTTCTGGAAATCCTTGGGTCCGAGCTGATCTTCACGGGTCAAGCGGGTTACTTTGACATCAGGGAACTTGGATTTGACCAGATCAGAGCAAAAGCGCTGCAGAACCCCAGCCACACCCTTACCTCTTTCCTGAGGGGCGACACGTAGTGCTTGCACCAGCATAGTCTCCCCATCGTCAATCACAAACACTGACTCCAGAGCAATCTGTTGAGTAGAAAAAGAAAAAATGCGAAGAAAATCATTGACATGTCCTTTTTAGAACCATTTCTGAAGCTGGTCTAGAGCAGCATAACTGACAAATGATGAATGATCTTAAATGTCTAAGAGATTTGGGAAACAAGAACATGCTAATCAGAGCATGAAACATGAGCCAATTTCTGTGTGGCAATGGCGGCAGACTAATTAATGTACCACCAGAACCAGAACATCTGTAAACAGTTAACGAAGTTTAGCTTGGATCCACTGATCTTTGGAGCTAGAAGGAGCCAGTTGAGATCCTTCAGGCATCTTATTATTATCTTATTCTGGAAACCTTCTTTTGTCCCTGTGTTCTGGGAATGTCCAACTGGAAGGAGAACCCCAAAAACTCAGAATAGCTAAAGAGATTATCCATTTGCCCTGAAAATACCTTGGGATGACCCAGGGTATGTTGGGAAGAACCCTTTGGATACTTTGCCTTCTGTCACTGAAAGTTATCTAAAACACTTTCAATGTCATTGAGTCGGATAAGACGTAAACACAGAAAGAAGTCTTCCTAAATACTCAAAGCTGGTGTAGTGTAACTTAAAGTAACTACTACCAATTCAAAGTTCCACCAAAGTTTGTATCCATACAACATGTCAGCATCAGTGCAGATTACGATTTAAAATTCAGTAATTATATAAACAGTTCCTAACCCAAGTAACCCCCAATTACTACTGTTGAGATCTCCATATTAGGTTGAATACTTAAAACGAAAGTTAATTATAATCAAATATAATCAAATATATTCTTGTATAACCCACAATGAAAATGTTTCATATTTTATGGTTTTCTATATTTAGAGTATAAACAAAAAACAAGCGGTTTGTTAAGTTGAGTGTGTAAGGCCTATTATGGTTTATGGGTGTCACTGATAAGAGAGGAGAGACAGTTTCTTCCCTCTCGCCTCACAGCAGTACCCAGGGAGGGGGGCTCCTGACTTAAAGAGAAATAGACTGAGGCCCCAAAAAGGTGTTTGTGCCATAGCCGAGAATAATATTTTTCAGTCCTGCACACTAGAGGTCATGACCTTTTTACACAAACTTGATAAATATCTCTCAAATTTCTTTGTTGAATGCGGAGTGAATTTCTTTGTTGAATGAGCGGAATTAATTGATGTTTGTTGAAAGTTAGTACCCTGCCAGTTGTGAGGAAAGGTCCTCCGAATTCATGTAGGACTAGTTGAAGTATACGAATGCGGAAATGAGCAAAAATTAACTGATTTGTTGAATGCAAATTTGAATGTTAAGGTTAATCACATTGGTGGGCTCTACTTTAGAGAGACTGGTCTGGGACCTGTTAGAATGGCAGTTAGTAAAAAAAAGTAGGACAAAGGTGACTCCCAGTAATTCACAATTGTTTCATTTGAATTCTGTGTTTTTGGATAGTTGGAGAATGGAAAATTCCCAGTAGGTTTCTGCTTATTAAACGCAGTTGCTGAGAAATGAAACCAACGAGGAATGGACTTAATTATGACAAATTTAATTTTTTACTTTTTAATTTTAAGTCATGAAACTCTTACTTTTGCACAGAGAAATGTCTTGGATAAGAAAACTATTTCCCGACTTCTATAATTCAAGAATTCAGCTTTTTATGCATCCATAAGTTATTATATTACTCATAATCAAATATTTTGATTGAACTTACTACTTTTCCCTGTTTGCGGGCCAATATGACGGTGCGGTTGGTCTCCTGCAGCCAGTCCATGTATATCGTGGGCAGGTGGTCGAGACCTCCATGTATACCCTGGCTCATGCCCATGATCTCATCAAAGTCCTCCTCAGTGGCCCCAGAAAACTGAAGGCCTGCCTGGGACAGGGCCTCTGGGAGCTGGAGCATGGTCAGGCTGGTGACAATCTTCCTCTTGAAATAACTGATGAGATACAAAGTGGGGGAGAGGTTATTATGGATAGTTATTTTCTTAACCTGTTAAACCCCGAGCCTGTTTATCAGGTTTCAGGCTCGAAAATGACATTCCCAGAACAAATGACCATATCTTCCCTTCTAAAAGGGTTACATTAATAATCTTTTATCTCAAAGTAATGATAAATCTGTTAGTTGGATGTAGAAAAGTCAGAATCAATATAGATGTTTTTTATTTTAAAGAAAAGTCAGATTGAACATGGTAAAAAACTGTAAATTATAGTGTCCGTCCAAAAAATATGTTGTACTTATATTGAAAACTAACCTTGGATGATGGGTTAGTAGACTAAAAGCTTTAGGTATCCAAAGTACAACATATAATAAGCACCCTGTATCAAGATTGATGCAAAACAAGTTATATTTGACCTTTTTAGACAGATTTAGCACAAAAAACCCTCTTCTGGGGCCATTTGGGTGGATTTTCCATATCTCTGGCCCCCCTTGCTGGATTTTGACATGTGACATCTCTTTCTGACAGTCAGAGCCAATGGAATCGAGGGGAACACCCACATAGTCCTTATTTGGTAATGTGTGTGTGTGTGTGTGAGACTGCTGCATCGCCAAGACCGGAAGCAGCAGCCACTCTGGTGGCTACCATTAGCAGCTAACTTTTGCTCTGCGATTTTTACATAAAAATGGAATTATGGATTATAAATGAAATACATTTTTTATACAGAGACGTTAAAAACCTATGGATTAACCGATTCAGCCGCGTTTTTTCTCGTTTTAATGCCATTGAACACGTCTTTTGATCAGATTGACAGATACGGTGAGACGATCTCCCTAGAAGCTCCGTAAAGATACGTGTTGTGATGTCTGTGTTTGCTTCCCCTGTCGCGAGTTCGGATCACTCAGTGATGGTACTATATATCTAAATAATCTGTGGAACCTCAGCTTTAATCGGATATCTTGTAAGTGCAGCTACGATAAGTAATAAGGGTACTTTATCTTGAGTTCTGTGCCAATGTCCGTTAGCATTTTTCGCTAAGGGGTCATTTAGATGCTTCTTATGAGACTTGTGTTTTGTTTTGGTAAAAATGGTTTGTATCGTCAGTTAGCTGAGATTATTTCCGTTAATCTGGTATAACACATTAATAGGTTCTTAAATATTAAGATCCCCTGAGACCAGTGATGTGCACAGGTACGGGCTAATGTTGCCCGGGCAACAGCCCGTTTGCCATTTTTGTCCGACCTGTCCCTCTGGAGAGAGCGAGAGTTTTTTTTGTTTTCTTTTGTGACCGAATCAACATGATAAGCCCACAATTAGTATTATAGCGTCTCACTGCGATAAAAACACAACTTGTCGGCGCTTTCATCTGCCTCAAGTCACGTGACTTTGTTTACAATCTGACAGCTGGAAGCAAAGGCAAGCCCTGCGAGTCCGGCCTCATATGGCTATGGTGATCACACCAAATGGCGTTAGAGTATAGGGGACTTTACTTCCTCTTGACACCGTTGGTTATTTACAAAAAAAACACCTAAATATACTTGTTATTGTGTTTCTGTCTTTCTGTGTCTTTCACTCTACTCCGTGAACTCCCTCAACGGGGCCGCTCACTCTCTTTTCTTGATTGCCCTCTCTCAGAGAACACTTCACTGTCCCGCTTCATTGTAGGATTTCTGCCATGCCTCTACTTTAGTTTGACCATCTCTGTTATTAAGTTATGGAATTCTAAATAAATAAGTAATGAAATACCTTACCGTTCATATAGAATTATAAGAATGATGCGTATTGAACTGGTTTAATGAATTTGTGATTTTATTTACGGTAGGCCTAATTAGTTAGAAGCCCTATTTTTTCAGCAGCCATGTCTGCCGAGCAGTTACAATGGTCAAACTACATTAAAACAGAATTGTCCCCATTTTTCTTTAATAGTTACTAACATTAGATATTTTAATGAGATGTGGACCGCAAAAAATTTGCCTGAATAATGAATTTAGCAGTTGGACATGAAAGTCAACTGAGTGTCACTTGCAATGACAGTGTTGTGCTTTTATTACATTACATTACATGTCATTTGTTAGACACTTTTATCCAAGGTGACTTACATACATTCAGTACTGTGGACAATCTCCACAGGAGCAATTTGGGGTGAAGTGTCTCAGGGACACAACGACATGCTGACTGCAGTGGGACTTTTGTATTGTATTGTAGCCTTTATTTAACCAGGTGAAAATCCCATTGAGATCAACGATCTCTTTTTCAAGGGAGACCTGCAGCAGACTTGAACTTCCTATCCCCAGATTCGAAGTCCAGCACACTACCCACTCAGCCACAGCCACCCCATTTTATATCATGAACCTTTTACATTAAAAACAAGGGGGGGAGGCCCTTTTTCCAGTTTAGAGCAATAGCCCCTCCAAAGGTCTGTGCACGTCCCTGCCTGAGACACAGTGTCGTGGAAAAAAAACCTTGGGGTTTAACAGGTAAGAATTGGGAAAGCCCAAGAGTTGTCCCAACCCAAGTGGAAAATCCTGGATGAGGCTAAACAAGCTTCTTCAAAATGTGTCTGCTTGGATAACAGGTGTTTGTGTCAAATCCACACCAAACTAAGCTGTTAGTTCTTAATTATAAACACATTCAATAATGTTTCTGCCACTTTAAATAGATATAATGGAAAGAATAATCACATTAGTAACTCCCGGCACAAAGGTGTATGTGTTATGCCTTGTACAGTGTAAATGAAACATACTGTAAGCAGCCTGTGAAAGCAGAGTAATAGCAGTGGTAAAACACAGACAGACAACATCTATACACATTTATTTGTTCACTTATTACATTATATAGGTGTTAGGAACCTTGACTCAATAGTTTAGGACTCAAATGCACAACCCAGAGACAAAAAAGGTTTGAAGAACAAATAATCTTTACTTGCAAAAAACAAAATCACTCTTTTAGAGGAAATAACAAAATGACTAAAGTAAAGCGCTCACATGGAGGGAAAAAGGCACAACACTGAATCTCTTAAGCGATGGCTTGGATCTGGCTTCTTGGGACAACGAACAAGACGAACCGACAACTAACAAGGGGAGACAGGACAATATGTACATGAGGTAAGTGGGCACAGGTGGAAACAATCAGGGGCGGGGCAGACACTGACGATGACGATGGTTTATTGCTGATGGATTATCAGAAATGTCAAAGTGACACAGACACATTGGATTAACATTCAGTAGCGTTTTTATAATTTTAATGCCATTGAAGACCACTTTTGATCAGAAAACAACAAAGGTAAGACACATTGCCGTGTTGGCTACCTAATGGTACGTGTTGTGATGTATTTGCTAGCTTCTCATGTCACGAGTTCGGATCGGTCAGTAATGATACTAATACCTGTATAATCTGTGGAAACTCAGTTTGCTAATCGATACCTTATTTGTGCAGATACGATAAGTAATAAGGGTATTTTAATGTGAGCTCTGTGCTAAGTGTGTTAGCATTTTTTCGCTCAGGGCTAATTCAGAGCCTTTGTTATTACCCTTATGTTTTGTTTTGCTAAAAATGGTTAATATTGTCTGATAGCTGAGTTTCTTCCCGTTAAGTGGGTATGACACATTAATAGGTTTTTAAATGTTAAGAAGCCCTCAGACGCAGTTTCTTACAGATGTTGTGATTTTGAATGGGGGCTTAACAGGTTGAGAAGCAACGAGAAGGACACGGACGTGGAAGATGCAAGCTGCGGCCACGAGGCTAAGGCTAAGCTAGGAGAAATGGCGTCGTTTTTTGGACTCGGGGACAGTCACATATGAGAGTGCGGACCAGGCCGCCGAGGATTTACGAGCAAAGGGATTCCGGATTCCACCGACACCTGAAGGCAGACCGAGAGGAGTGAGGCGGCTGAGCTCCGGCTGGGAAAGGGCGAAAAACACACGGCGCAGAGACAGAGAGCCCGGCTCTCGGGCCCGGGACAAGCTCCGTGGATTTCAACGACCGCCTGAAACGGATGCTAAGGACTGTTAATTCACCTCATTGTAACATTCAATCGCTTTGCATCTTCTCCATCGGAAACAGGACGGTGACGGTAGGCTGAACATTTCTAATGGCGCGTTTCCACTGCAGCGGGTAGCTCGCTTTAAGCGCGCCGAGCCGTGCGGGGCCCGTTTTTGGTTGCGTTTCCACTTGGCCTAGTTTTGGCCCGAGGCTACTTTTTCACCCTTTTTCTGGCCCGACTAAATCGTGGTTCTATCGAGGCCAACAAGCGGGGCCAACAACCGGGCGGAATATGCTAAACTAGTGACGACTGCTGATTGGTCAGAGAGAATCGTCACAATTCTCGCGCGACTTAATCCCTAGTGTCGCATATATTAAGGGACGCTTGCAGCATTTTTGTACACCCACTGAGTGTGTGTGAAAGATGGAACAATCACACCCCACCACTCGGTTGCTCGGTCAAGCATCCAAACACATGGTCTGCGGTGGCAACCTAACTTCTGAAATACACAAACAAAAGCATACATATTTTAATACGTAAAAGTGGTAGCTACAATTAATTAAATACTTGAAACACTTTTGTCATATAATGAGCGTGAAACACTTTGGTCGTATAGTGAGCGTGAAACACATTGCTAGTTAGCGAACGTTAGCTTACCGAGTAGCGTTGTCGTTGAGTCGTCCTGGAGTAGTCTCTGCCGCGTTGTACGATTGCCATAAGTCTCCCCTCAGCTTCTTCTGTATTACGTCTTGCTATAAGCAGCCTTTTCCGAAACAAAGTTTTCCTTCTTGCTGTGATAAAAAACCACATACCAAGAAGCAAGGACACGATGGCTTCCACATCCTCCATTGTTGTTGTGTGTTTTGTGAGTTGTGTCGCATTGAAGATGACATCACGGCAGTTGTATGCAGCGTCGCTCCGCCCGCCAAAAAGCTGATCGCCCCGCCTACACTGCGTTACTATGGTAACTACCCCAGTTCCTAAACTGTAATGGAAACGCAGCATTAAAGTGAGCCGGGCTAAACCAAACCGAGCGAGGCCGAGCGAGGCCTGCAGTGGAAACGCGCCATTAGTGGATTTCACTTTTTCATGTATTTCTCACCTACCCAAACTGAACCAAGATAAGGCTGCACAGAGAGCATCCCCTGATTATCTGGGCCAAAGGTTTTTTTATTTATTTAATTTTGGATTAAGGTAGTCAGTCTTGTTGAGTTATAATGACCGCCACCCACAGACATTTCCCGAGGGGGCCCCGCCACCTAGAGTTAGGAACATCCCCCTACTCAAGAGGTCAAGAGAAGGCCTCATTGATGGAAGCCCTTTTTTATTTTTACTGTTATGGCTGTTCAATGCTTACTGTTTATAGTTGTTGTTTGTTGTTTTGGGGGATCACGAGTGAGTGTCTAAGGGAACTCTGGTTTACACATGTATGACAAAGAACTCAAGGTTATCAGCCTGAATGTTAATGGCTTGTCCAGCCCCATTAAGAGGTGTACAGTTATTTCAAAGGCAAAAAAGGAAAAGGCCCATATTCTATTCTGGCAAGAAACTCACTTAACGGATCAAGAACATGAACAAATTAAGAAAATGGGTTTTAGACATACTTATTATTCATCTTTAAAAACAGGACATAAGAGGGGAGTGGCTATTATGATGCCAAATTCGGTTCACTTTGAACTTCTGTCAGAGACAAAAGACAAGGAGGGGAGGTTCATTATGGTTAAAGGTAGACTAGATAATAAAGAGGTGACTCTGCTTAATGTGTATGCACCTCCGGGTAGCAACGGGGCGTTCTATAAAAAAGTATTTGATTTAATTGCATTTCAATCTGTGATCATCTTGATAGATGTTTGGAGAGACTTTCATAATCAGGATAGACAGTTCACGTTCTACTCAAACCGTCATGATGTCTATTCAAGGATTGATTATTTATTCATGCACAGTTCTGAGAGGCACAGGGTAAAATAATGTGGAATAAGTCAGAGAGACTTGTCAGATCATTCCACTGTTCACTTAAAACTACATTTAGATGGTAGAACTAGGAGAACAATGTGGAGATTAAATATAAGTGTACTAAATAACACTGGAATCCTGGAAAGATTAAAGAACAAGTTACAAATATACATCACTGATAATGACGTTGGAAATGTTAGCCCAGTGATACTGTGGGATGCAGCAAAAGCAGCTTTGCGGGGGGATTTTATCAGAAACGGCTTTTGCTAGAAAGATGAAACCCAGAGACTCCTAGACTTGCAAACACAGCTCTCTGATCCAGAGTTACTCTCTCAAATGAGACCAATTCAACAAGAAATTGATGAGATATTTTGTGATGAGGTGGAGAAAAAGCTAAGATTTACGAAACTGAGATATGATGAGGCAGGCTCCAAGGCCTCTAAGTTGATAGCCTGGAGGTTGCGGAAACAGCAAACTGAAAATACAGTTCATAAAAATAGGGACCCTCTTCCTAAAAAGATTACATGTGAGTTGGAGGGCAATAATCATGCTGTCTAATCAGCATCTTGATATGCCACACCTGTGAGGTGGGATGGATTATCTCGGCAAAGGAGAAGTGCTCACTATCACAGATCTTTTCAGATTTGTGAACAATATTTGAGAGAAATGGTTATTTTGTGTTTATAGAAATGTTTTAGATCTTTGAGTTCATCTCATGAAACATGGGAGTAAAAACAAAAGTGTTGCGTTTATATTTGTGTTCAGTGTATAAACATAGAGATTCACAGATAAAAGACGATCTAGATAGCTGGGCCTCTTTGCCCCTGGATCTTGGAAACACAATGATGTCAGTAAAAACTAATATATTACCCAGACTTCTTTACTTGTTTATGTCATTACCCATTCATATTCCGGATACTACATTTAGAGAATGGGACAAAGTGATATCACGATTAATATGGAACAGCAAACCCCCTCGGGTGAGATACAAAACTCTACAGCTGCCAAAGCAAAGCGAAGGGATGGGCTTCCCAACCTTAAAGCGGCACAGATAAGCCCACTGATGCTCTGGTGTAATAAAGAATATCTTTTGGAATGGAAACACATGGAGCTGTCAATGCTAGACAGGCCCTTACAGAGTTTGCTAGGATGCCCACTAGCTGCTAAACAATATGAAATCCCGAGTCGCTGGGTTCGGTTTTCTATGGAGATCTGGTCCGGCAAATGAAACAACTCAACATTCAAAAATAAATACGAATCTTAATGTGGCCGACTCACGACCCAGATTTCAAACCAGCTGTTAATGACACAAGGTTCATTCAATGGTTGAGGCAAGGAATTACAGCACTTTGTGTGTTGGTTGATAATCAAGAATTTATAGATTTTAAAACGATGTCAGAAAGATATGGCCTTGCCCAGCAGGATTTCTATAGATACCTCCAAATTCGACACTATTTTGATAAGAACATCAAAGGATACATGCCAGGTAATGTATCGGGCATCACTCAAATGTTTATTAGGGCTTATAATGCAAAATGATCCAGAAAGATCGTAGGTGAGCTATACAAATGCATAGTTGAACTGAGAGGCCACTCAACAAATTACATAAAGATAAGAATAATAATAATCCCCTTGATTATTTATCACAGTTCCAAGCAAACTAGTGCTTTGTTTTGAAATCACATCCGTGAGTTTCGCCCCCCCCCCCCTCGCTCCAATGACCATTTTGTTAGGGAAATAATTGTCCTAGACTCCTAGATATGACGTGCATGGCCAACCCTGACGTCTGCTATCTCCTTTAAGCAATAAGTAACTGACGTAAAATGCTAACTGTTACAACAATATTAACAATCAATAATGTCATATATTATAATATAGCACATATGAAATACATTTTCCTGGAAAATTAGTCCCCTTATTTTTAATACTTTAATAGTGAGAGTAAGTGTGGTTTTAAATGCATTTACTTGTAAAGGAGTCTTTGACATTAATCGTATTGGTACGTTTACTGAAGCAAAGACTCTGAATACTTTTTCCACCAAAGTAAAGTACAAGTTCTCTGATCCTCCTCACAGTCTAAGTGTCTGTTACTTTATATAAGAACAAGGTCAACGTCTTCTTTAATATCAAATATGCCAAAAGGTGGCGCAGGAATGAGTTCTAAAACCAGCAAATGATTCAGCATTTTGGCACTTCCTTGTTTTACATTTGTTCTACGACGTTGATCAGAAACCCTGCAGCACTGTAAATAAGGAGAGTTATCAAAAGTATTGTTGACATCATATCAAAGTAATATCACCAAAAGTAAAATGTTAACGGCCAACTGGAAGATTTCAGAAAGAAGTATGATATCTGTATAAAATGCCAATGTACGTCCGTAGTCCCCAAGCAGGTAAAGAATACAGAACATATACCAGTACCAATATCCAATCAAAAACATACAATACACAAGTACAAAGAAAAATGAAATGCACTAAATGATGTTAGACGAGATCCTAGTTCTGGTTTTCCTCAAAGATTAGTCCTACCTTGAGATCTCTTTAGATCAGATCCTGGTTCTAACAGAAGTATTCAGTGTGTTTGAGGTTTGTAGGAAACTCACCAGAGATTCTGCTGTTTGTTGAGAAAAACCTGAGATCGTTGATTCTCCTTCAGAGAGACACGGAGCAGGAGACTCAGTAGCACAAATGATCCAGAAAGATCGTAGGTGAGCTATACAAATGCATAGTTGAACTGAGAGGCCACTCAACAAACTACATAAAGATAAGAATAATAATAATCCCCTTGATTATTTATCACAGTTCCAAGCAAACTAGTGCTTTGTTTTGAAATCACATCCGTGAGTTTCGCCCCCCCCCCCCTCGCTCCAATGACCATTTTGTTAGGGAAATAATTGTCCTAGACTCCTAGATATGACGTGCATGGCCAACCCTGACGTCTGCTATCTCTTTTAAGGAGATAGGCTGCTTCAGCCATGATGTTGTTGTTCCCATTCGATGACCGGGCAACCCTAGGTCACAGATGGTTTATTGTTGTGGGTACACTGGGACACTTCCTTCTCTGTGTTTGTGGACTCCAAGGTGTGAAATCTCCGAGGCCATAAGTGTCAGACGCAAGTAACTCAGTGTTCCCAACTGTTTAGGCTATCTTCTCAAATATGTTGATGACTCTCTGTGAAACCAGTTAAATGGGCTGACGAGAGAGAGGCGCTCCAGAGTTGACATGACAACTCTACCGTGCAGTCAGATCGTGGCTGCTGTGACTTGTGATGTGAATTCTCCGGCCGAAGCTCCTAAATAAACCACCAGTGTTTGACATCAAAGCTCCTGCTCTTCCCGTGTCTCCTTCATGAGTCGGTGACTCCCGCTGCATTGCTACACAGAAGTTTCCCCCACACATTTGACCATTTAGTAAGGTAACAAACAAAAGCACTTCGCAGACACTCTTCCGTTTACTTGTTGAATAAAGAAAAACAAATGGTCCGAAGATACACGGATTTCATCTCCCTCCATCATGTTGATTTGAATCCGAAGTTCTGAACATGAGCCCGCCCCTCTCGACCTTCTGAGCCAATCACAGCGCGATAATGACCTGCCTTCCGTTTCAACCATACTCCTTCCGTTTCTTCTCTTGCATACATATATTGTCTTCAGACATGCATATATTATTTATAATATTAAATGTAAACATTGAATGAATGTACACGAGAGCAACATGTATACATATGTGAGTGACAATGCATGAATGTGTGCATTGAAATAAGATAATATGAGAACAAAATGTATGAATGTGTGAGTGTAAATATATATGTATATGAGAGTGTAAATATATGTAAAAGGAGAATGTATGTGTGTGAGAGGACCAGTATTAGTTACGGCCTGTACGGCCCCTCATAAAGTTCTGCTCTGCTTCACTTACGGGGCGTGGTTTGCAAATTGCCCAGCCAATCAGAAATTGGAACCTTTTTCTCTCCAGGAAAGTCCCTGCTCTCTAGCAGGGACTGAAAAGGGGTGAAAAGGTTCCCGAAAAGTTCTAGTTCCAGATATTTTTGGTGTGAACGCAAAATCCCAGGAACTATCGGAACTATTCCTGGGAAAAGTACTCCGGTGTGAAAGCGCCTATTAGCATAAAGCTCTCTGAGCAGGGTCGGTCAAAGTAAAAGTGTTGGCCCAGTCTAATGACAAACAAATGACTACACACAATGACCAGGTTAACATGTGTGGCGTCTGACATCGATTCAGCGCCCTGACTGCCGGCTGTCCACAGCTTATATGGGCAACAACAGCAAGTCGTCCATCTTTGGTAGAGTAAAGTAATCTGACAGACAGCAAGTCTCCTCGCTCTGCTTCACTTAATGCACTGAAGGAGGAAGCAGCCTCTGCAGTTACCAGCGTGTTGTTGTTCATACCTGAAGATATAAAAGGGAGGGAACCATCACATACCTTGAGAGGGAGCAGCTGGCTGCGTTTGAGAGCAGGAAGGAAGGGAACAGGCTTTACTGCACAAAGAGGAGCAGTGTGTGTCATCTGTCGATTACAACATGCAATAAGTAACTGAAGTAAAATGCTAACTGTTACAACAATATTAACAATCAATAATGTCATATATTATAATATAGCACATATGAAATACATTTTCCTGGAAAATTAGTCCCCTTATTTTTGATACTTTAATAGTGAGAGTAAGTGTGGTTTTAAATGCATTTACTTGTAAAGGAGTCTTTGACATTAATTGGTACGTTTACTGAAGCAAAGACTCTGAATACTTTTTCCACCAAAGCAAAGTACAAGTTCTCTGATCCTCCTCACAGTCTAAGTTTTGGTTACTTTATATAAGAACAAGGTCAACGTCTTCTTTAATATCAAATATGCCAAAAGGTGGCGCAGGAATGAGTTCTAAAACCAGCAAATGATTCAGCATTTTGGCACTTCCTTGTTTTACATTTGTTCTACGACGTTGATCAGAAACCCTGCACCACTGTAAATAAGGAGAGTTATCAAAAGTATTGTTGACATCATATCAAAGTAATATCACCAAAAGTAAAATGTTAACGGCCAACTGGAAGATTTCAGAAAGAAGTATGATATCTGTATAAAATGCCAATGTACGTCCGTAGTCCCCAAGCAGGTAAAGAATACAGAACATGTACCAGTACCAATATCCAATCAAAAACATACAATACACAAGTACAAAGAAAAATGAAATGCACTAAATGATGTTAGACGAGATCCTAGTTCTGGTTTTCCTTAAAGAGTAGTCCTACGTTGAGATCTCTTTAGATCAGATCCTGGTTCTAACAGAAGTATTCAGTGTGTTTGAGGTTTGTAGGAAACTCACCAGAGATTCTGCTGTTAGTTGAGAAAAACCTGAGATCGTTGATTCTCCTTCAGAGAGACACGGAGCAGGAGACTCAGTAGCACAAATGCTGTCTTTGATAAACTGTTAACCTTTATCTGAAGGCGTGGCATTAAAGTACTGAACACAACAAGAAGACGGACCGGATCACACCTGTGACGGGTATGGGTGTGACTGTATGAAGAATATGCAACCACTGTCAATCCAAGCCAAAATCAGCCACGCAGGAAAGTCAGTAAACAACTCTGAACCGATTTTTTAATAAATGCGAGGGGTTCTTAGTATCCGCTGATCACAGGTTCTTCGGGGTAGAAGTTAACATTTACCGCTACAACCATCATAACCTGACTCATCAGAGAGAGAGAGAGAGAGAGAGAGAGAGAGAGAGAGAGAGAGAGAGAGAGAGAGAGAGAGAGAGAGAGAGAGAGAGAGAGAGAGGTGAGAGACAGACAGGTGAGAGAGAGAGAGAGGTGAGAGAGAGAGAGAGAGAGAGAGAGAGAGAGAGACAGAGAGAGAGACAGAGAGAGAGACAGACAGACAGACAGACAGACAGACAGACAGACAGACAGACAGACAGACAGACAGACAGACAGACCAAATCTAATTGGCTTCCTTCCAAAACACCGCACCACCTACCATGTATATGCCCTTCACACTTTAATTAACAAACATGTACACCAAACAAAAAATGTGGTGTACATGTGGGGGGCTCTTGGGAAGATATTCACTTGTTTCATTGATTTCAAGAAGCACGAAGGGCTCTGTTATAGACTTCTACATTGTGGTATAGGGGGCAACATGTATGATCTGGTTAAATCAATGTATTTAGAAAATAAATATGCTGTTTAAATTGGAGACAAACAAACTGAATTCTTCAATTCTCAAGTGGGTATGACACATTCATAGTTTGAGGGAGGATTAGGCAAATGAAGCCGCTGACGTCACTTCTTCTTCTGCTGCTTTGGGTTTACTGGCAGGCCGCAAACTACTTCACGGCGTATACTGCCACCCGAAGTCCCCGGCTGGAAGTCCCCGGAGTTGGGGAAGGCTTCAGTAGAAGCTGCTGGGACTCCCAGCAGCTTCTACTGAAGCCTTCCGAGTAAATCGCCAGAACGCCGACACCTCCTCATCTCCACCGCTCCCATGTTTTCTTTTGTGTTGCCATAAGTTAGTCTCTCTGCGTTGGTGCGCTGGGCTAATGCTAATAATGCTAATGTGAGCAAATAAAATGGCGGCTTCACAAAACTTTTTGTAGTTTTACGGGGCGTGGTTTGCAATTCGCCCAGCCAATCAGAAATGTGAACCTTTTCCCTCCCCAGGAAAGTACCATCTCTTTAGCAGGGACTGAAAAGGGGTGAAAAGGTTCCCGAAAAAAAACATTTTAGTTCCAGATATTTTTGGTGTGAACGCAAAATCCCAGAAACTATCGGAACTATTCCTGGGAAAAGTACTCCGGTGTGAAAGCGCCTATTAGCATAAAGCTCTCGGAGCAGGGTCGGTCAAAGTAAAAGTGTTGGCCCAGTCTAATGACAAACAAATGACTACACACAATGACCAAGTTAACATGCGTGGCGTCTGACATCGATTCAGCGCCCTGACTGCCGGCTGTCCACAGCTTATATGGGCAACAACAGCAAGTCGCAGTGTTAATTTTGGCAGCTGTTTTTGATTTAGTCTTAGTCTTTAGACGAAAATGGTTATTAGTTTTAGTCACATTTTAGTCATTTCTATCATAGTTTTAGTCTAGTTTTAGTCGACGAAAACTCAAAACGTTTTAGTCAACTGTTAGTTGATGAAAAATTACATTTTAGTCAACTTTTAGTCAAAAGGTTTTCTCTCTTTAAACTAATTCAGTAAAAATACAGGAATCTGAAATCTGAATCAATGTGACAGCATCAAGTGTTGAAATTCGTAAAGCAACATTTCACTCTCTTAACACTTTACTTGTGTAATATCTAGGGATGGGTATCGTTAAGGTTTTCTACGGTACCATTAGTCTTATCGATACTGCATTACATTACATTACATTACATTTAGCTGACGCTTTTATCCAAAGCGACTTACAATAAGTAATACGCAGTGAATGTTGTTTGTTCCTACCTGCATGACTAAAGGTAGGTCTTTAATGACATCCACTTAAACACAGACAGTGGCAGAAATTCAGTGTTAGTATTATTAGATCTCAGTGCTGCGTTTGACACTGTTGACCACAGCATATTACTAGACCGACTGGAAAACTGGGTGGGACTTTCGGAAACAGTTCTAAATTGGTTTGAATCCTACTTAAAGGACAGAAACAACTTTGTTTCTATAGGTAAATACACATCTGAGTTGACAAATATGACATGTGGGGTTCCTCAAGGCTCCATCTTGGGGACTCTTCTCTTTAAGATCTACATGCTACCACTGGCTCAGATAATGAAGAACAACAAAATAAGTTACCATAGCTATGCAGATGACACACAAATTTACGTAACAATTTCACCAGGAGACTATGCTCCAATTCAAACACTGAGTAAGGGCTAATAAAGATTGGAACTCTGTTCTTAATACACCGCCTCCGACTCCCATTTCCTGGCACTACAGTATAAAGTTTTGCCGTCCAGGCTTGCACTTTCAGATATGCTTCGTTTGCTTCTCTATTACGTCCGCTATGGTAATGTTTACGTGGATTTGGGAACTGCCCATCGATTCTATTGGATGTAATGGTTAAGAAAAAGGTGTAAATCACACGAATCGACCAATGGGTTCCAGAGATATGGTCCTGCGTAAAGTATAAAGAATGCCAGCCAGCGTAACAACATTACGCAGCCGACTTCATTTATTGTTTACAACGTAACGAAGCAGGAAATGCAGCAGGACCCAGAGCGCACGGAGCACAGAGCGGACAGCAGATAACGGAATTGCAGTTTTATTGCTTATAGATTATCAGAACATTTCAAAGGGGACACAGCCCCATTGGATATTAACCTATGGATTAACTACATCATCGTTTTTATCGTTCTAATGCCATTGAAGAGCAGTTTAGACCAGACAACGAGGAAGGTAAGTCATTGTTAGCCTAGCGCATGTTAGTACTTAGTACTTAGCACTTGTTTTGATGTACGTTTTTGTTGATAACCTCGCGAGTTTGTATCTTTCAGTGTTGAGGTGGGCACCGTTAGATTCTGTGTCTCCTTGCGATCATAAACGATGTGTTGGATGTGCAGCTAGGATAAGTAATAAGGGAACTAGGAGTGATTTTCGGTGCAGTAATAGGTTAGCATTTTTCGCTCGGGGCTAATTCAGAGGCTCACTGTTAGCATTGTGTGTTTTTTTTGAAAAAATAAATGAAAAAGATCAGTTAAATGAGTTTTTTCCCGTTATATAGATATCAAATATTCATAGTTTATTAAATATTAAGGTTCCTTAGACGTTGTTTCCTGCAAATGACGCGATTTCGGGTCCGTGGGGCTAAGAGGATAACAGAGTAGGCCTATGTTTTATTTTTTTATTTTATTTATTTTTTCACAACAGTTGTATTTGGATGGAATGAATACCTATAGTGATAATTCAGGGGCAGGGCCAGTGCCCCCCTAACACTGACCTCTGACCCCCCTGTGGCCCTAACAATGAACTTTTTTTGTTGTTGCCAAAAACCGCAGGATTTTGTTGCTGTAATGTGAGATTGTGCAGACACCCTTATGTAAAGTAGAGATGTAACTGTTCATTGCCTTTATTTTTATATAAATATGGCGTTAGTGCAAACATTGCACTATAACTTAAGCTGAAGCTAACAGTAATAACTATAAGATCTATCTGCAATAAATAAGTGTACTGAAACAAATACCAATAACTGTATTGCATTGTTTTCTTATGCGCAATTACTTCAAACTGTCTTGTTCTCTTTTTCGTCCTGCATTTATTGTGCCCCCCTCAGAAAATAACTGGCCCCCCAGTGCTCCCCCCCCCCCCCCCCCCCAGTCAAATTGGTCTAGAACCGCCACTGAATATAGTTAAAAAATACCAATTGTATAGCATTAAAGTTCAAGAAAGCATGGTTTGCGGGAACAAAAACGGTCTTTTCTTCAATTCCTGTATGTTTTCATATCGCAGGAGGGAAAAAATCGCAATGTCAGTTTTTTCCAATATCGTGCAGCCCTAATTACTGAATCTATAAAATAACACGTTTCGCGCAATGTTAGTAACTGTAGTGTGATTACTGAATGTATAGAAGTAACGCGTTACATTAGTCCGTTACCAACAAATGTAATATTATTACAGTAACGCGTTACACCCAACTCTGTTTGGAACCTTGATAACCTCTAAAATACATACAAATATGAGGTTGTATCAACACCTCAAACAGCAATTGAATATCATAGTCTTTACAAATGTATTTCTAACGGACGTATTGTATCTGATTACGTAACATTATTTCATGTCCACCCTCTGTATATATTTAGGTATCGTTAACCAGGTGAGCCCCAAGCCTGTTTTTCAGGCCTCAGGCTCGAAAATGACATTCCCAGAACAATTGACTATAACTTAACTTCTAAAAGGGGTAAATTAATAATCTTTTTTCTCAAAGCAATGATACACCTGTGAGTTGGATGTCATTTTTGTATTTGAAAGTAAATTTAGATTGAACATAGTAAAATATTTTAAATTATAGTGTCCGTCCCAAAAAAAAACATGACTTATAGTGAAAACTACCCTTGAATGATGATAAGGTAGACTAAAAGCTTTAGGAATCCAAACTACAACATATAATAAGTACCCTGTATCAAGATTGATGCAAAACAAGTGAAATTTGACCTTTTTAGAGAGATTTAGAAAAAAACAAAAACACTTCTGGGGTCATTTGGGTGGATTTTCCATATCTCTGGCCCCCCTTGGTCGATGTTGATGATTGACACCTCTTTCTAACCGTTATAGCCAATATAATCGAGAGGAAGTTCCTTAAATCCATCTAAACATTACCCATTGGTGAATGAGTACTGCGTAGCCAGAATGCCCAACACCGGAAGCTGTACACTCTCGTAGCTAATATGAAATCTCGGTTATTAACATAAATATGAAGATGGATTATCAGTAATCATTCAAAGTGACACAGACACATTGGATTAACCTTCAGCAGCGTGTTTATCGTTTTAATGCCATTGAACACAACTTTTGATCAGAACAACAGCTAAGGTAAGAATTTCTCCTGTGTTTGCTCCGTAATGCTACATTGTCTGATGTCTGTTTGTAGTTTATTAAATGTTAAGAAGCCCTCAGACGCTGTTTCTTGCAAGATGTTGCGTTTTGCCCCCGTGGGGTTTAACTGGTTAAATGAAACTGCGCTACCATCAAAAACTTGTTTTGTTTTGTAGAACCTACATTTTGTTTGCCTGGTTTCTACCTCCTCATTACAAAGGGTTGTGTTTTTGTGTAATTGATACGATATTACTTTATTTGTCAGATAGCAGCTCCATGTCCAACATCAACAGACAAATATCCAGACACAATACATGAAACACAAACATTTAACATAACAGTACAATCAGTGAGACGAAAGAGAGCCTTCAGCGTGCATCTGATCTGGGATCAGCTCTGTGTTTACTGAGAGGATTGACTGATGCACAAAGGAGTGCTTCAGTCTGACCTTATTGAATGGTGGGACCCTGTATCTCCATTAGATGGTAGCAGTTCATATTCACTGTTCAGAGCATGGTTTGGGTCAGAGATTATGTTGTTGGACAGCCTCACTAGGTTGTTATGATAGGTCATAGAGTCTCTGACAGGGTTGAACAACAATCTTTGAGCAGATTTTTAACAGGTGGAGCAGTTTTGATTTTCAAGCTGCTGACAAACATTTGTACCATTTGTACCACCAATTGAGTTGTGTGCACTCCTTGTTGTTTTGCCCCTTGTCCTTATTCCTTTCTGGCTCCAACGTCTCCTACTCCTCTCCATCCACCTCCCGTAGCTAGATGACGTCTGACTCCAGCACGTATTGCTCGGTGTACTCCTTCACCAGCTCCACGTTCAAGATGTTGAGGCAGAATTCCACCATGGGCTTCCAGAGTGGGGGGTCCAGGAACACCTGGCACATCACGTGACCCTTCAGAGTGGCAGTGTGGCGCTGCAGGTGGCACAGGAACTGCTGTCGGACAGGATCCAGCTCCTTGCCGAACATGTCAATGTTCAGGTAATACCTGGTTGAAAATAAGTGTACTGGTCAATTGAGTGACAATACTTTCTTGTTCTACAATAACTTCTGGAAATCTTAACCCTCCTGTCGTGTCTGTTTCTCCCCCTTACTAAAATGTGACCGTTCTGTAACTTTAACTTATCTTACATTGAAACAAAAACCATTAAAAATCATCACATTTTATTTAACACCCTGTTAAGATGCAAACAATGTCTCAGACTTCTGGTTTACATGAATGGGTGTGTACTATCTGATGGATGAACAGACTTTAGAGTTACCCATTCATTTCCTATGGTGGTCATTTTTGACTGGGAACACCATCATTGTTACAAAGTGAACTAAACCACTCAAAATTCAAAGAAAGTGGTGATCAGCAACTTTATATGTTCAAATGCCGACTGTGGAGGATATCATAAGGTCTTGACGCAATCAAATATAAAACACAATATTTATGATTGAGGAAAGAAGTAATCATTCCAATTTGATCCGAACATGACAGGAGGGTTAAAACCACTTTGATTTGATAACAAATTATCAAATCTGGCACCAATGGTATTATTGTAAGACAATATTATTGCATATTTTTCTGCACAGTAGTAGTTGAAATTATTATAAGAAGAAAGAAAGAAGAGTTACCAGTCATCTCCAATGGGCACCCTGTAAGGGAATGTACAGAGGCTGGTCACAGTAGGGTTGGCCACATCATCGACCATCCAGTCGATGTCCTTCTTCAGTAGAATAGCCATGTTACTGGGTAGAAGCTTGAATGGCTGAGAATCTTGAATGATGGTGGCATTAGGAAGGACCCCATGCATCCGATCAGAGGTCAGATACAGCCGGCGGATGGCTGTATTGTCGAGACGCACTGGAGGAGGTTTGAAGGAGGTGGACAAAGAAGATTGAATATCTCCAAGACCAAGATCAGACAGACGCAGCTTGAGTTCTTCAGCCCTGAATCGCACCAGGAAAATACCCTATAGAGAAGAGAGCCAATGCATGAGCTGACCATGGACTATATCGTACATATTTACATCAATAGTGTAACCAACGGACTTAAATGGAGGCTTATAAAGCACAAGCCGATACATAGAAAGGCTTGTTGCTTGTACCTGCTTGGTTATGAGGCGATATTTCTGGAAATCCTTGGGTCCGAGCTGATCTTCACGGGACAAGCGGGTTACTTTGACATCAGGGAACTTGGATTTGACCAGATCAGAGCAAAAGCGCTGCAGAACCCCAACCACACCCTTACCTCTTTCCTGAGGGGCGACACGTAGTGCTTGCACCAGCATAGTCTCCCCATCGTCAATCACAAACACTGACTCCAGAGCAATCTGTTGAGTAGAAAAAGAAAAAATGCGAAGAAAATCATTGACATGTCCTTTTTAGAACCATTTCTGAAGCTGGTCTAGAGCAGCATAACTGACAAATGATGAATGATCTTAAATGTCTAAGAGATTTGGGAAACAAGAACATGCTAATCAGAGCATGAAACATGAGCCAATTTCTGTGTGGCAATGGCAGCAGACAGTGGCCGCTGGTAGAATTGTTTTAGGTGCGGCTGTTGACATAGTGACCAAACCAAAAAAGGGTGGTCCGGGTGGATGCTCCGCCGGAATTTTTTTAGGAGAAATGACCCCTTAAATTATGACTTCTGGTGATGCTAGAGGGGGGGAGGGGGGGGGGGGGAGGAGAAATTGAGGCTTAAAAATATGAGAAGACTGATCAATACCTGCATAATCTTCAGTGTGGAAAATATTATGTATCAACCTGGACATCTACCACTGTACCAGGAATTTGTATTCTCAGAACTGGTCTTTGTTTTTTTCTTTCTTAAAACTGTTCATGTTTGATGAACCAACACCTCCACGAAGTGGCTTTACAGTGAACTGCATGTGGGATATAAAAGATAATGTGTTTCTGGTCATTAATAGCATCTTTTCAGTAGCATTAATTATATGCTATTAAATGATTCATATAATTTACCCCCGGCACAGTCCACGGGCACATCGTGTCCCCGGCTGTTTGAAAAGCAAGTATGGGAGACAAAAGACAGCATTTACCTGTTTGCATCAAGCTAGCCATGCCTTTCTGGTGTACCAGCTACGTGAGAAGCCTCGTTGATTCGTTTTGTTTTTTTCACGAGCTTGCTGCGATATATACAAATCGGGTTGGTCCGGTCCAAGGTCTTTATGCAACAATTTATCTCCCAAAGTTCTCCTTTCGAAAGGATTGGAGATTAGCTCTTGAACGGAATTGGGCGGGGACCAAGGTCTGGAGACTCCACCTGCACACGAAGCCATCCTCATCAACTACTGCCGTACTGCGTCACCCCACCGGATACGAGTCACTAGTGTCCAAACTACTCACAGACTGCACTGGGCGCTGACCAGTGGCGCCCTATGACCATCAGATTTGACGACGCTGATTGGCAGAAATTATGTTTCGGCGGCATAGTTTACAGACAGCAACAGTCAACAATGTGTTGGCTGCTGGCTGCACTGGCTCAGGGCTCCTCTCTTAGCGCCCAGAGGAGAGAGGGTAATGATACACGCTGCGGCCAGGCAGGAAACATGTGACTTATCAGTAACTTTAGACATCGTTACACAATTTTAAACGAGATTTTATTGTAGATTATACATTTTCCTGATAACAATTATATAATATTTACCTTATATTTATATATTTTTTAAATATATATATTTTTTAATGTGGGAAGAGGGGGGGCGGCGCCCCTATGGGCCGGCCGCTACTGGCAGCAGACTAATTAATGTACCACCAGAACCAGAACATCTGTAAACAGTTAACGAAGTTTAGCTTGGATCCACTGATCTTTGGAGCTAGAAGGAGCCAGTTGAGATCCTTCAGGCATCTTATTATTATCTTATTCTGGAAACCTTCTTTTGTCCCTGTGTTCTGGGAATGTCCAACTGGAAGGAGAACCCCAAAAACTCAGAATAGCTAAAGAGATTATCCATTTGCCCTGAAAATACCTTGGGATGACCCAGGGTATGTTGGGAAGAACCCTTTGGATACTTTGTCTTCTGTCACTGAAAGTTATCTAAAACACTTTCAATGTCATTGAGTCGGATAAGACGTAAACACAGAAAGAAGTCTTCCTAAATACTCAAAGCTGGTGCAGTGTAACTTAAAGTAACTACTACCAATTCAAAGTTCCACCAAAGAGCTTGGTGCATAGTTTGTATCCATACAACATGTCAGCATCAGTGCTTGGCGTGTAGAGGTTACGATTTAAAATGTAGTAATTATATAAACAGTTCCTAACCCAAGTAACCCCCCATTACTACGAGGTTTTTCTCGATTGCTGTCTAGCTGGACGTTAGAAAGGTTAAACACATTGGTGGGCTCTACTTTAGAGAGACTGGTCTGGGACCTGTTAGAATGGCAGTTAGTCTCCAAAGTAGGACAAAGGTGACTCCCAGTAATTCGCAATTGTTTCATTTGAATTCTGTGTTCTTGGATAGTTGGAGAATGGAAAGTTCCCAGTAGGTTTCTGCTTATTAAACGCAGTTGCTGAGAAATGAAACCAACGAGGAATGGCCTTAATTATGACAACTGTAATTTTCGACTTTTTAATTTTAAGTCATGAAACTCTTACTTTTGCACAGAGAAATGTCTTGGATAAGAAAACTATTTTCCGACTTCTATAATTCAAGAATTCAGCTTTTTATACACACAGCAAATTCGCCAGTGTGAAAATCCTGGCGTTAGGGCTTTTCGGGTTAAAGTGTTGTGGTCACATTTAACATGATAAACACCGCCTGTTGTTAATACACTATATAGTACAGGGTTGAATCATGGTGTTAAACATATTTAACGACAGATAGTGTGTTCTCTCAATCCGGGTACTTTTACGTGATGTGCGTGAAATTATTTAGATCTCCGCCATCTTTTTGATGCAACATTCAGTCTCGAGAGACCGCAGTCCGTGACGGTAAGTTATCGCTACGTTTCATAATTTGTTCCCCAGATAGCTTACATTGATTTGGCTTGAAAATACAGTTGTGTGTGGGAGGTAGCGTAAAATAATGTTTTCGTTACTAGCTTGCTAATACTATTTGACTGTATGGTCATGACCAGGTTCAGGTGCACGGACCATACAGTCAATGCTTGCTTGCTAAACTGTCGAATTAGATATGGATGTCGAATTAACGTTAGATAATTATGTAACAGAAAATGTAATCAACGAAGATCAATGTATTGCACATGTCTATCGTTAGTTCGACAGCGAGCTAACAAGCTCTAGTGTCCGTAAAAAAGTTGTTCGATAATTGCCGCCTTTTCCTTTCCAGCATGTTCTCCGTCTAACGGAAGCAGCCATCAGTCCGTCTTGCAGCAAGTGTCCACCGTGTGCCCTCGACAGACTGCAGTCAGTGAGTGACGTTAAGTTATATAGATAACGTTACATTTAATTTAAATTGTTCCCCAGTTATCTAACATTACTTAATTTGAAAATAACGTTACAGTTGTGTGTGGTAGCTAATAATGTTTACTAGCTTGCTAAGAATATTTGTCTGTAGTGGCCGTGCACCTGCTTGTTAAACGTTAGCTAGCTGGCTAGTTAGCTATCCGGTTAGTTAGTTAGCTAGCTAGCTAGCTGTCAAATTAGACACAGATGTCGAATTAGATAACATTAGCTATTTTACATAATATTATGTCATTACGAACACCAGCGTATTGCACATGTCTAACGTTAGTTCGACAGCTAGCTAGCTAAGAGGTTCTGGTGTCGGTGCCTATCGGTATAGTTAGCTGACTTCGCTAACAACGTATTTCCTTTCTAGCACTATCTCAGTGTCACCTAAGCAGCCATCAGCAGTGGCGGCGCCAGAGATTTTCTCTAGGGGGTGCTGTGGGGTAGCTTGACGTTTCATAGAGGGTGCTCAAACATTTAGGGTTTCCCATTCATGCACCAGCGCTACAGTTGAATTGTCTACTGCAACACTCCCCACGCACACACACACAGTGCACCCGCGACTGTTACAGTGAAGGCTCGATAATCAGCTCACGGCATATAGGCAGGGGTAAAGTGCTATTTTTACAAGTGGGGAGCGGACCTCACCTCCTCTAGGAGGGTCCTCACCTCCTCTAGGGGGGTCCGGGGGCTAGCTCCCCCGGGAAGATTTTTTGTTACATATTTAAGTTAAAAGCATCAATCTGGTGCACTTTGAGAGCAACATTAAGAGATCTATGGATACATCTCAACACCCATACGAAACAGAACTGTCAACAGATTTTCTATTTCTTTATAGATATTTTACAAATCACTCCCCTTTTAAAACAAACCGTTTGAGACCCACTGAGATAACTAGACTAAAGTTAACTATCTAAACACTGAGAGAGTCCTTTACTTCACCTGAGTTGAGGTTACCTGAGACTCTCCGTCTGACAGGAGAGAGTTCTCCCTCCACCTTGTTGTTGAAAAAGCTCCTTATATCCATTAGCTTGGCTAGCTAGCACCAGATGCTAACCACAACGATCTCCGGTAGATACCCACTGGTGCGCGAGGCGAGCTCTCTCGCTCGCTCGCTCGCTCGCGCACGCACGCACACAAAATGGCTCGTGCCACACACACACACACACACACACACACAGAGCAGGGCTTGCATGAAACACAGAGACCCAGAAGTAAGCTACTTGTACTCACAAGGCCTATTATGTGCAGAATCCCTCTCGCTTTCAGTTGGTTTTGATTGAGTGTCCACACGTGGTCGTTTAAGGACTAAAAAACGATCAATTTTTCACTTTGCTGTTAGCAAATCATTTGGCGCTCTAGCTAACAGGAAGTTAATCAAGTGTCACAAAGTAATTTAGCCTATGGGTAGGTCAAAAATCGAATGGGTGCTGACCATTGGCCTAATCATATCACCTGTGTTGGCTTTATGTTTTTGGTCAAAAATGTGTTTGTTTCACATATGCATTGATGTAATCAATAATATTTCTAATTTAATTTAATAAAAATAATAATAATAATTTTCGAAAAAAAAAAAACAAACACATATTTCTTGGGGGTGCTTAGGGGGTGCTTTGGCAATCCTGGGGGGTGCTTCAGCACCCCCTAGCTCCCCCCTGGCGCCGCCCCTGGCCATCAGTTGCTGATATCATATATGCTGATATCTGGAATGATTTATTGGTCATTGTAACTTTTAACACCAGTTTGTTGTCATCATAATACCAATACACTACATTTGATACTAGATTAGTGTTCATTTTGAACTCCCAGAGGGTTGAGGCTAATGCAAAATGCAACACCAGTAGCTATAATGTGCATTCAATACTAGCTCAGTGATAGATGGGATGAATTGTTTCACTACTGTGTTACTCTACAGCAGGACAGTGTAAAATTGCAACACGAGTAGTGTACATGTTTAACTCTTAAAGGTGTTAGATGGGAAAAGATGTATCACTACTGTAGTTTTACTCATTTATAAAGCCTTGCGTATAATTCAAGTGGGAAGGTTGCTTACGTAGGACAAAGCAAATAAATACGCACAGACATTTTTCCGATTTATATAACACTGCGTAGGATGTGCGTGCAGCACATCATACGACGGTTTCCCTTTTATAAATCACATGGCACACACCGGCATAAAACATTAGTAACGTGATAGTATATAAAACCATGCTAGTATCTATACAACCTATAGAAAAGCAAAACGGCCTCAGTTTAGACGTAATTATGTCCTCCTGCTTACCGCATAATTTAAGAGAATACATTTCTTAACAAGAGAACATAATCGAGGGGTGATCAATAACATTTCCGTATTTATTTATTTCTCCAGGTTGTGTTTGTGTGCACTGAGGAGTCTCAAACAGGCGTTTGTTAAATTATTTTAAGATTGGCTTTAATCAATGTTTGAAAATGAATTCTTCATAAATGATAAATGAGAGGTAACATTTTATTCATGGTATTATTTCCACATATTTCTCTCCATTCTTCCTTCTGCCAACGGCGTCGCAGTTTCTCGTCTCTCCCGTTGTTGTGCTTAGTGCGTACGCATGGGTTAGAGTTTGCGTGGAGGACCGCACGTTTTCCCGTCAAGTTGGTTTTTTATAAACCGCAAACATTGCTTAGAAACTAGCGTACGCCATCTTTTGAGCGTGCGCAGCGTTTATAAATGAGGCCCCTGGACAGTGTAAAATTGAAGCTGCAGCCAACACTGTTAGTGTTGTTCTTATCGTCTTGGTGTTCAGTGTTGGTGATCACATCTTACACTCTTAGTGTTGCTATAGTAACACTGTGATAATGTTATATTGTCAACACTTTGGAAAGTGTTAATTTAACACTTTGCTGGTGGTTTCCATATAAACTCGTGTTAAAATGAACTACATGGGTGTTGAATTTTAGATTTCAAATGAGCTGTGCATCCATAAGTTATTATATTACTCATCATCAAATATTTTGATTGAACTTACTACTTTTCCCTGTTTGCGGGCCAATATGACGGTGCGGTTGGTCTCCTGCAGCCAGTCCATGTATCTCGTGGGCATGTAGTCGAGGCCTCCATCTACAGTATACCCTGGCTTATGCCCATGATCTCATCAAAGTCCTCCTCAGTGGCCCCAGAAAACTGAAGGCTTGCCTGGGACGGGGCCTCTGGGAGCTGGCGCATGGTCAGGCTGGTGACAATCTTCCTCTTGAAATAACTGATGAGATACAAAGTGGGGGAGAGGTTATTATGGATTGTAATTATTTTCTTAAACAAGGACTTGGGAAAGCCCAAGAGTTGTCCCAACCCAAGTGGGAAATCCTGGATGGGGCTAAACAAGCTTCTTCAAAATGTGTCTGCTTGGATAACAGGTGTTTGTGTCAAATCCACACCAAACTAAGCTGTTAGTTCTTAATTATAAACACATTCAATAATGTTTCTGCCACTTTAAATAGATATAATGGAAAGAATAATCACATTAGTAACTCCCGGCACAAAGGTGTATGTGTTATGCCTTGTACAGTGTAAATGAAACATACGGTAATAATATAGGCATCCAATACAGTGGGAAAATAAATAGGAATCAAATTGATGAGGTGTAGGAATTGAAACTGAAGCAAAACAATGCCAGTGAAAAACCTTTCATTTTCATTCAATCCCCAAAAGAGTGAACCAAATACAAATGACTGCAGGAATGATAATGGCAGTAACTGAATCCGATTAAGCAATTGATGAGTAGAAAGCAGAATAAAGACTTATTCAGGAAAACATGAATGGATGGATCAGAAGGATAGAGAAATGCAAGACATGAAACCAAGAGGCAGACACAAACAGAAAGATGGGCCAACATTCTCCACATTATAATCACTGGTATCTGTCCAGAACTTGGCTAAAGAATTTACAGAATTAAAAAGACAAGATAAAATAGAGAAAGCTTTAAACACATTTATTTCATCACACAACCTTGAAGGCCACAATGCTGTTATTTCACCCAGAGAAGGCTGGATTATTGTAACTCCTTATTATCAGGGTGTACCAAGAAGTCAGTCAAGTGGCTTCAGCTGATTCAAAATGCTGCAGCTCGTGTACTAACCAGAGTTAGGAAAAGGGACCACATTACTCCTGTTCTGGCTGCCTTACACTGGCTCCCTATAGAACACAGGATATAATTTAAAACTCTTCTTCTCGCCTACAAAGCCCTTAATGGGCAGGCGCCATCTTACCTTAAAGAACTCATTATACCCTACTGTCCTACTAGGGCATTGCGTTCCAAGAATGCAGGGTTGTTGGTTGTTCCTAGAGTCTCTAAAAGTACAATGGGAGCCAGAGCCTTTTCTTATCAAGCTCCACATTTGTGGAATCAGCTTCCAGTTTGTGTTCGGGCGGCAGACACCCTATCCGTTTTTAAGAGTGCGCTTAAGACCTTCCTTTTTGATAAAGCTTATAGTGATAAAATAACATAATAAGAGTGCATTGACCTATACATCTTAGTTCTTACTCTTTCCTAAAGGCCCTGTCACACTGTCCCGAAATTGACACCCGATGGACACACGATAAAGGAAATGTTCAAATTCGGCTGTGATCGTAGCAACATCGGGCCATTCGTGAGGGCATCTAAGCCATCGTATGACCGCCGGTGGAGTTTCTCAGGCTCTGGCAGCAACTTCGTGAGCGGCAACTTCGTAAGGCACTCGTGAGGGCATCTTGTCAAATCGTGTCATCTTCGTGTTATCATCGGTGCAATCGCCCTCACTCTGATCGGGGCGAATGCCCGATGGCACCGATGATAACAAGATGCCCTCACGATGGCCTTACGAAGGGCACAATTGACACACGAATTCAACACGAAAATGAACCTTCGCAAGGTCCTTCGGCAATTCTTTGGCATGCCAAAGACTTTGCCACCGCTCACGAAGTTGCTGCCGGAGCCTGAGAAACTCCACCGGCGGTCATACGATGGCTTAAGATGCCCTCACGAATGGCCCGATGTTGCTACGATCACAGCCGAATTTGAACATTTCCTTTATCGTGTGTCCATCGGGTTGTTTTATTGCACAACAAAATCATGTAAATATATTATGTAAATAACCCAATTTGTGTTCTGTGAAACTGAAAAGGATATCATATATTATTTTGAAGGACAGTTGACAGGAAGTTGTTGTTGTTATGGAAACAACATTACGGAGAAAACGTAATATTTTCTACATATAACGACGGATAAAGTAAAGAACAAAGTCTGAAGATATCAGTACAGTATCCAGTGATTCCCGCAGAAATGAAATATACTTTGGGGGAACGACTCGGGGTGGGGTGGGGTGGTGGCGGTGCGTGAAAAAAAATCTCCTCAGAAATCTCTCAAAAATGTAGGAGCGGGGATAGTCCTGGTGGGCTACCCAGGCTGAGTGACAAGGTGGCATCCAGGAAACTGAAATGTTCAGGTCACTGCCATCGACACCAGGAACTTCCAGCTGGCAAGTTAGTACTCTGGGAGCCAACACACGGGCACCGACCAAGAGGGCGCCCCACGCCAACATACGTGGAGGTGCTGAGGAAGGATGTGGGGGTGGAAAGCTCCACAGAGCTGGCCGGGTGTATGGAGGACCGTGAGGATTGGCGAACCCGTTGGCAAACTCGTCTAAGGACGACCTAGTAGTAGTAGTCCTTGATTGGCTCAAGTTCACACCTTTTTAGGGGCGGGGCTAGTGATGTTGTCCCGGGGATGCTTAGGAGTTGATAAAGGAGATAATCCCACTGACGTCATCATTTGATTCCAAAAGTGGGTCTGGACTCGCGCCCATAGAGGCTGTTTACCAGTATAATGGCTCCCCCCAAAGTATAATTTATGGGTAGCTCCCCCCAAAGTATAATTTATGGTTTTTTAAGTTTGTTTACTCACTGAGCACTCATTGCCACCAATGCAAATGCAAATGAGTGCTCACTGAGTAAAAAAAAAAAAAAAAACACACAAATTATACTTTGGGGGGAGCCATTATACTTTGGGGGCCCCCCAAAGTATTAACATGCTGTGGGAATCACTGGTATCATAGTACTGTAACATCATTGTTTGTGTTACTTTCGTTGCAGTTGTATGTCTTAAATGTAATGTAAATGTTGCCTTCGTGTGTGGTTCGGGCCATCTTCGTGCAAAATTCACAATTCCATATTCGTGTGTCCATCGGGTGTCAATTTCGGGACAGTGTGACAGGGCCTTTACTGGTGGTATATCATTTGGTTGTGTGTGTAGACGGTGGAAGCAGGGAGAGGCATATATGTGCCTTGATCCCTGCCGAGTCGACGCACAACTGTTGATTGGTGTCAGTGCCAGAAACACTTTTTAGGAGCAATGCGCTCATGGTATAGATGTGGCGCATACATCTTAGTTCCTACTCTTTTCCCTCACCCTATCCTAAGGGAGTGCATGTACGTAGACACGTTAGTCTAGCTGCTATAGGCTTGGACTGTCGGGGACACCTTACTCCGTCTTTCTGTCTGTCTGTACCTGTGTACTCTCATGTTCCGAATAACCCAGCTTCCCCCAAATCTCTTTTTGGTGTTTATCTACGGCGGGATCCTGAGTCGTGGCTGATCCTGTTGCTGTGGTCGTGTGTCCTGCATCCTGAGTCCTGCATCCTGAGTCCTGAACCAGTCTCTGCGGTCCTGCCTGACTCTCATCACACTACTTCCCTAATGGCTCCCACAGGATTGTTGACATCCTCGTGGATTCATCTTCCTATTATACACACATGCATTTCCAAACATTTGGACTACCTATGTTGCAAATGTATTAGCTTTTCGATTTACACACGGCATCTATTGCACGTCTGTCCGTCCTGGGAGAGGGATCCCTCCTCTGTTGCTCTCCCTGAGGTTTCTCCCATGTTCCCTTTAAACTGTGGGTTTTCTCTGGAAGTTTTTCCTTGTACGATGTGAGGGTCTAAGGACAGAGGGTCTGAGGACAGAGGGTCTAAGGACAGAGGGTCTGAGGACAGAGGGTCTGAGGACAGAGGGTCTGAGGACAGAGGGTCTAAGGACAGAGGGTCTGGGGACAGAGGGTCTGAGGACAGAGGGTCTAAGGACAGAGGGTCTAAGGACAGAGGGTCTGAGGACAGAGGGTCTAAGGATAGAGGGTCTAAGGACAGAGGGTCTAAGGACAGAGGGTCTGAGGACAGAGGGTCTGAGGACAGAGGGTCTGAGGACAGAGGGTCTGGGGACAGAGGGTCTGAGGACAGAGGGTCTAAGGACAGAGGGTCTGAGGACAGAGGGTCTGAGGACAGAGGGTCTAAGGATAGAGGGTCTAAGGACAGAGGGTCTAAGGACAGAGGGTCTGAGGACAGAGGGTCTGAGGACAGAGGGTCTAAGGACAGAGGGTCTGGGGACAGAGGGTCTGAGGACAGAGGGTCTAAGGACAGAGGGTCTAAGGACAGAGGGTCTGAGGACAGAGGGTCTAAGGATAGAGGGTCTAAGGACAGAGGGTCTAAGGACAGAGGGTCTAAGGACAGAGGGTGTCGTATTGTCATACTGATATTCTGTACAAACTGTGAAGTCCACTGAGACAAATGTAACATTTGTGATATTGGGCTATAAATAAACATTGATTGATGATTGATTGATGATTGATTGATTGATTGATAAGACACATCAAGACAAAGTCAAGACCAAAGTGTTGTGGGCATTAACCAAAAAAAAGTATATTGAAGAAAAGAGTGCACAGGTGCCAGGTGTTAAAGTGCACCTATCATGCTATTTGTAGGCATATATTATGGGTCTCAGATATATATACAAATATATAAAAACATGTCTATTTTGTGTTTTTCTCAAAATACAAACAGATAATGCATTTTAGAATCGCTCATATCCCTCTATTCCAGCCCTGTTATGGCGCTTTTCCACTGCAGCACGTAGCACGGCTTAAGCAGGCCCGCTTTTTTAGGGCTAGTTCCGGCTCAGAGCTACTTTTCATCTTTTTCTGGCCCTCCAAAATCGAGGTTCTTACCGGGCCAACAACCGGGCTGAGTATGCTAAACTAGTGACGTGAACACTCTCGACTGCTGAATGGTCAGAGAGAATCGCTACAACAAAATGAACATATTTGACCGTGATTTAATTGTAATACACGTTTGAAAATGATGCCGAACTAACAACATACTGACACCGGTTAGTAAAACCATGAATTAATGCTTTGACAAGTCTGCAGACAGACGGCAGGGGAAAACCTTTTAAAATGTGTGTTTTCTGAATGGAGATCGGTGAGATAAACCTCACTGAATCTAGTGGTTAAACAATTAACAACCCAACAGCCAAAACAGCACTCACTGCAGTGACAGAAAGCTCTCTGAGCAAAGTAAAAGTGTTGGCCCAGTCTAATGATATACACATTACTTCACACACAATGTCCAGAATAACGAGTTAACCAGGTTGATGCCCTGAAGGAGGAGGCAGCCTCTGCATTTACCAGCATGTTGTTTGCCCTAAAGGTATAAAAGGGAGGGAACCATCACATACCTTGAGAGGGAGCAGCTGGCTGCGTTTGAGAGCAGGAAGGAAGGGAACATGCTTTACTCCACAAAGAGGAGCAGTGTGTGTCATCTGTCGATTACAACATCCAATAAGTAACTGACGTAAAATGCTAATTGTTACAACAATATTAAAAATCAATAATGTCATATATTATAATATAGCACATATGAAATACATTTTCCTGCTAAATTAGTCCCCTTACTTTTGATACTTTAAAAGTGAGAGTAAAGGTGGGGTAGGTCATTTTGGAGAAACCAGCTCGAGTGGCTAGAATTTGAAAATACACAGCCGGAACAAATCTGCCGCTTCCTCACAGAGCCCCTCCTCCAACACACACGAACGCACACATGACCAATGAGGGCACGAGATCAGTTTGTGCCCAGATGGAAGGCTGACAGGCAGGTAGGCCGTCCAGTTACCTTAGCCGGCTCAGATGATTGGTCGAGCTTTCTACAGCGCCACGGCTTCAAAGCACTTCAGATATTCATTGCTATCGGATGTTAAGAGCATTCCATGGAATATAACAACAAGTGTATCTCGAGCCGGTTTCTCAAACTTACCTACCCCACCTTTAAGTGTGGTTTTAAATGCATTTACTTGTGAAAGGAGTATTTGACATTAATGCTATTGGTACGTTTTCTGAAGTAAAGACTGAATACTTTTTGTCTGATCCTCCTCACAGTCTAAGTGTCTGTTATATAAGAACAAGGTCAACGTCTTCTTTAATATCAAATGTGCCAAAAGGTGGCGCAGGAATGAGTTCTAAAACCAGCAAATGATTCAGCATGTTGGCACTTCCTGTGTCCTTGATATTTGTACATCGTGTTCTACGACATTGATCAGAAACCCTGCACCACTGTAAATAAGGAGAGTTATCAAAAGTATTGTTGACATCATATCAAAGTAATATCACCAAAAGTAAAATGTTAAGGGCCAACAAAAAAGAAGCAACTGGAAGATTTCAGAAATAAGTATGATCTGTATACCAATGTACGTAGAATACAGAACATGTACCAATATCCAATCAAAAACATACAATACACAAGCACAAAGACAAATGAAATGCACTCCATGACGTTAGACGAGATCCCAGTTGTGGTTTTCCTTAAAGAGGAGTCCTACGTTGAGATCTCTTTAGATCAGATCCTGGTTCTAACAGAAGTATTCAGTGTGTTTGAGGTGTGTAGGAAACTCACCAGAGATTCTGCTGTTAGTTGAGATCGTTGATTCTCCTTCAGAGAGACACGGAGCAGGAGACTCAGTTGTTATGTTTATGCATGTTTTTTTTTGGGTTGTTGTATTGTTTCCTGTTCGCTCCTTTTACCCCTCACTACTCTGTCTCTCCGTCTCTGCAGGGCTGGTGTGTGACAGGGGGCGTGGCTGGTATTCTCCCGGCTGCAGATGAGGCACACCTGTTCTGCTGAGTCCATTTCTTACATGTTCAGGCGACAAAATGGCAGATCTAACTAGAAATGTACCCTATTTGCACTCTCTATGGGCTGATGTTGATTACCCTGAGTAGTGTTGCGACCACTGGAGATAGAGATGACAATTATTATCTCTACTGTTTACAATTTGTTTTCAAATAAATTCAATCCATGGTTTGTTTGGGTATTCAGAAACAATAATAATAATAAAAAAAACTCACAAATGAATGCGAGAATAACGCGTTAACTTGTCCAGCCCTAATTATAACTAAAAGTGATGGATGAGTGACGAGTGTTTCTTTAAAGCTCACCTATTATGCTATATTTGAACAATATATCATAGGGCCAAATCTATACAAAAGTGTTTGCTAATGTTAGCTTAGGTACGTCAAGTGACAGTGACACGCTAACGGTAGCGTGTCACTGTCACTAGCTAACATTAGCTTTATAACATGTTGTTATGTTCTCTCCACTATGACAGACCCTTTTCATTCTGTCACACTTTTCTTTGTGTTCATATTTCAGGTTTTGGCGGCGTATGGGCAGCTTTGTGAGGGAGACATTATCTGGATGGTACCTCCAGACACGTTCTACCATAAGTTAGAAAGCCTAATAGTGTGGGGTTATGGCCTATTAGCACAGACTGAGAGTGATGGTGACCTGTCTCACAGGGGATATTTGAGAGTCAGGGCCTGATCTTAGCACATAATGCGGGCTGTGTCAGTGAACCGTCCCAGAGGAGAAACATGAGAGACGGGATGATGGTAGTAGAGGTATGTGAGTTCTCACCAGGGACGAGAGAGTCTTTGCGGCAGTCGTACAACATCCCGAGGCTGAAAGGCCGTCCGAGCGCCGCCACCTCCATCGTCCCGCTGACTTCCACCGCTTTGAAGGAACTGAAATAATCGACAACAGCTTGTTAGTTAAAGGTCACCTATTGTGCAAAATCCTCTTCTTCATGTCTCCTCTACATCAACATGTGTCCCCTCTTCTTCATGTCTCCTCTACATCAACATGTGTCCCCTCTTCTTCATCAACATGTGTCCCCTCTTCTTCATGTCTCTTCTACATCAACATGTGTCCCCTCTTCTTCATGTCTCTTCTACATCAACATGTGTCCCCTCTTCTCCATGTCCCTTCTACATCAACATGTGTCCCCTCTTCTTCATGTCTCTTCTACATCAACATGTGTCCCCTCTTCTTCATGTCTCTTCTACATCAACATGTGTCCCCTCTTCTCCATGTCTCTTCTACATCAACATGTGTCCCCTCTTCTTCATGTCTCTTCTACATCAACATGTGTCCCCTCTTCTTCATGTCTCTTCTACATCAACATGTGTCCTCTCTTCTTCATGTCTCTTCTACATCAACATGTGTCCCCTCTTCTTCATGTCTCTTCTACATCAACATGTGTCCCCTCTTCTTCACGTCTCTTCTACATCAACATGTGTCCCCTCTTCTTCATGTCTCTTCTACATCAACATGTGTCCCCTCTTCTTCATGTCTCTTCTACATCAACATGTGTCCCCTCTTCTCCATGTCTCTTCTACATCAACATGTGTCCCCTCTTCTTCACGTCTCTTCTACATCAACATGTGTCCCCTCTTCTTCATGTCTCTTCTACATCAACATGTGTCCCCTCTTCTTCATGTCTCTTCTACATCAACATGTGTCCCCTCTTCTTCATGTCTCCTCTACATCAACATGTGTCCCCTCTTCTTCATCAACATGTGTCCCCTCTTCTTCATGTCTCTTCTACATCAACATGTGTCCCCTCTTCTTCATGTCTCTTCTACATCAACATGTGTCCCCTCTTCTTCATGTCTCTTCTACATCAACATGTGTCCCCTCTTCTTCATGTCTCTTCTACATCAACATGTGTCCCCTCTTCTTCATGTCTCTTCTACATCAACATGTGTCCTCTCTTCTTCATGTCTCTTCTACATCAACATGTGTCCCCTCTTCTTCATGTCTCTTCTACATCAACATGTGTCCCCTCTTCTTCATGTCTCTTCTACATCAACATGTGTCCCCCTCTTCTTCATGTCTCTTCTACATCAACATGTGTCCCCTCTTCTCCATGTCTCTTCTACATCAACATGTGTCCCCTCTTCTTCACGTCTCTTCTACATCAACATGTGTCCCCTCTTCTCCATGTCTCTTCTACATCAATATGTGTCCCCTCTTCTTCACGTCTCTTCTACATCAACATGTGTCCCCTTTTCTTCATGTCTCTTCTACATCAACATGTGTCCCCTCTTCTTCACGTCTCTTCTACATCAACATGTGTCCCCTCTTCTTCACGTCTCTTCTACATCAACATGTGTCCCCTTTTCTTCACGTCTCTTCTACATCAACATGTGTCCCCTTTTCTTCATGTCTCTTCTACATCAACATGTGTCCCCTCTTCCTCATGTCTCTTCTACATCAACATGTGTCCCCTCTTCTACATGTCTCTTCTACATCAACATGTGTCCCCTCTTCTACATGTCTCTTCTACATCAACATGTGTCCCCTCTTCTACATGTCTCTTCTACATCAACATGTGTCCCCTCTTCTTCATGTCTCTTCTACATCAACATGTGTCCCCTCTTCTACATGTCTCTTCTACATCAACATGTGTCCCCTCTTCTTCATGTCTCTTCTACATCAACATGTGTCCCCTCTTCCTCATGTCTCTTCTACATCAACATGTGTCCCCTCTTCTTCACGTCTCTTCTACATCAACATGTGTCCCCTCTTCTTCACGTCTCTTCTACATCAACATGTGTCCCCTCTTCTTCACGTCTCTTCTACATCAACATGTGTCCCCTCTTCTTCATGTCTCTTCTACATCAACATGTGTCCCCTCTTCTACATGTCTCTTCTACATCAACATGTGTCCCCTCTTCTTCATGTCTCTTCTACATCAACATGTGTCCCCTCTTCTTCATGTCTCTTCTACATCAACATGTGTCCTCTCTTCTTCATGTCTCTTCTACATCAACATGTGTCCCCTCTTCTTCATGTCTCTTCTACATCAACATGTGTCCCCTCTTCTTCATGTCTCTTCTACATCAACATGTGTCCCCTCTTCTTCATGTCTCTTCTACATCAACATGTGTCCTCCTCTTCTTCATGTCTCTTCTACATCAACATGTGTCCCCTCTTCTTCATGTCTCTTCTACATCAACATGTGTCCCCTCTTCTTCATGTCTCTTCTACATCAACATGTGTCCCCTCTTCTTCATGTCTCTTCTACATCAACATGTGTCCTCTCTTCTTCATGTCTCTTCTACATCAACATGTGTCCCCTCTTCTTCATGTCTCTTCTACATCAACATGTGTCCCCTCTTCTTCATGTCTCTTCTACATCAACATGTGTCCCCTCTTCTTCATGTCTCTTCTACATCAACATGTGTCCTCTCTTCTTCATGTCTCTTCTACATCAACATGTGTCCCCTCTTCTTCATGTCTCTTCTACATCAACATGTGTCCCCTCTTCTTCATGTCTCTTCTACATCAACATGTGTCCCCTCTTCTTCATGTCTCTTCTACATCAACATGTGTCCCCTCTGTGTAAAGACGTTCTGAACGTTTCAGGAAAAAAGATTCTCTCTCTTTTTGTCCTGATCTGTGAGGGCTACAAGACGTTCTGAACTTTAATGGTGAATCGCTTCCACTTGGAGCATACAGTTTCAAGAAAAAGTATGTGAACCCTTTGGATTCTCCGCACATAGCGTTGTGTGTTCCTTCCAAACAACTCAACGTTGGTTTCATCTGTCCACAGAATATGTTGCCAGTAGCGCTGTGGAACATCCAGGTGCTCTTTTGCAAACTTCAAACGTGCAGCAATGTTTCTTCTGGACAGCAGTGGCTTCCTCCATGGTGTCCTCCGTGGTGTCCTCCGTGGTGTCCTCCGTGGTGTCCTCCCATGAACTCCATTCTTGTTCATTGTTTTACGTATCGTAGATTCGTCAACAGAGATGTTAGCATGTGCCAGAGATTTCTTTAAGTCTCTAGCTGACACTCTAGGATTCTTCTTCACCTCATTGAGCATCCTGCGCTGTGCTCTTGCAGTCATCTTTACCGGACGGCCACTCCTAGGGAGAGTAGCAACAGTGCTGCACTTTCTCCATGTATAGACAATGTGTCTTACCGTGGACTGATGAACATCAAGGCTTTAGAGATACTTTTGTAACCAGCTTTATGCAAGTCAACAATTCTTAATGGCAGGTCTTCTGAGAGCTCTTCTGTGCGAGGCATGGTTCACATCTGGCAATGCTTCTTAAGAATAGCACATTCAAAACTGGTGTGTATTTTTGATAGGGCAGGGCAGCTTTAACCAACACCTCCAGTCTCGTCTCATTGGTTGGACTCCAGGTTGGCTGACTCCTGACTCCCATCAGCTCTTGAAGAAGTCTTTAGCCTAGGGGTTCACATACTTGTTCCACCCTGCACTGTGAATGTTTACATGGTGTGTTCAATGAAAACATGAACACATATCATTGTTTGTGTGGTATTAGTTTAAGCAGACTGTGTTTGTCTATTGTTGTGACTTAGATGAAGATCAGAACACATTTTATGACCAACTTGTGCAGAAATCCAGGTCATTCCAAAGGGTTCAAAGGGTTTTCTTGCAACTGTATATCGCCACCTAGTTTTTGAGGAACTTGAAGATCAGCTTGTTAACTTCATTTCTTGATTTACTTTCGTATATTGACTTGAAATCCATGTCCTTGATGTTATGTTGTTCCAGTGCAGTTTTCCAGAGTCTTTGTCTGTTAGCTAAAAAATACATGATGTATTGTCTCTGGTTGTTGGCAACCATCACAATTGCCATTTGGATGTTTTCCAATCAGATGCAGTGATGAGTTTAATCCAGAGTGACCCAATGTTATCCTGCTGTTAATGCTCTGTTCTCTTCTACTACTCCCCCAAGTGCTTCCCGTTCCCACCTCCCTTTGTATCTGGTATAAATGTCTTTCTTTCGTGTTACTGTCCCATAGTTTTGCCATTGTAGCTTGATAACAACTCTTGTAACAGATTTGACTTCTGCTCTACTGATGGGTACCATTATATCAATCTGGTTTGCAAACCACATGTTGCCAGTTGATCCACTACCTCATTCCCTCTAATACCCACATGCGCTGGAACCCACACAAATTGAACAACAATTCCCAAATGAACTAACCTAAACATGATGTGTAAAATGTAATGTAAAATATCCTGACGGCATTCTGAAGAGAAGTTGTTTATACTCTCCAGAGATGCACTGGAGTCAGAGCAAATGACTCGCATTGGCTGTGTTTCCTCTACCCACTGAAGTGCTAGAGAGATAGCCATCATCTCTACTGTATATACTGCCATGTGATCACTCGTACGCTTTCCCACTTTCACCTTTAACTCAGGAACATAAACTGCACAACTAGAATGTTCTGGATCCATCAGAACATATTTGTATAAACTGCCCATATTGTTCATGTAGAACAGTGTTCACGTAAGCCTGCACATTGATTTGACTTTTCATTGAATGTAACCGTTTCAATAATGATAAATCTACTACAGGTTGAGGTAGCAACCATGGTGGAACAGCTGATAACAACACCGTCAGACTAATATTCCATTCTTTAACTTTGAATTCCGAAACACAAACACTTTCTTTTTTTAAAAGGCTGAGCTGATGGAAAACACCTGCCTTTATAGATGTGTCAGCTAATTGGACTACGCCATTCCTCAAACCCTGAGGGGTGTTTAAAGAGGCCACTCCATTTAAGCCACCCCTTTTTAGGGCCTTTTCCCCCTGCACGCAACAATGGACTGGCCAGTAGTGCTATACATTCCTGCAGTGTGGAGATGAGGGGGGGTGTGTGAGTTCACACTACAAACCAGACAAAAGGTAATCAACATGTTGTCGAGTGCAGAGGTTGTTTCCTTACCTGCAGATCTGTGAAGGAAAAAACCAAATACACTGAAAAACTGAATCTTTGGCAACAAACTCTGCATAACTCTATTAGGTTAGTTGAAAGCAATACGTTTACATTTAAAATGAAAACCCTAATTTAATACAGTTATGTGGAATCTGTTGACATAATACATTGAATTAAAGTCAACGTTTTTTCAGTGCGTCACGATAGGGTGTGGCTCGCTGTGTTTGAGAACATGAAGAAAAGGTTTAACTGTGTTATCCGTCATTTACAAAAGCAGTACATTTATAAAGTTAAATGCTAATTGAGGCAACAATATTAACAATTTAATAATGTGATATCAAAATATACTACTATTGTGGCAATTTTCCTGTACAATTAGTACTTGTTGCAGATAATCCTTCTCTACTTTAACTTTCTTTTTTATATATATTGTTTATATGGTTTTATATTTGATATTTTAATTTGTAATTGTTAACTATTCCACTTTTTAAGTATTTGTATTTTAATGTTGAACACACTGCTCCTGTAACAACATTATTTCCCAAATTGGGATTAATAAAGTACCTCTGCGGTTCCCTGCTGTGGAGGTCAATGGTTTTCTGAATGTGTTTTTGGTTGTTAGCCTGAAATAAGGTGTGGCTAACACAAGCTGAAGAGATTTTAACATTTTGTTCTACAACGTAAAATAAGTGAGGGCTGTAGAAAGTATATTTGATAAAGTATCAAGTTACAATACACCAGTTAAAAAAGACTCCATGACGTTAAAAGAGATCCCAGTTCTGGTTTTCCTTAAAGAGTAGTCTACATCATCTGTGATCTGAAGGCGTGACGTTAAAGCACAAATGATAAGAGAAATACAAAGGACTAAGTAGACGCCTCAAGATCCTCGTCACAGTTTAAGTTAATGATCCTTTGTTCGTGTATCAGAACAAGGTCTGTTAGTCTTCCTTAATTCCTTACATATCCAGAGAGAGCTGCAGGAAGGAGTCAGCATTCAACACTTCCTGTTGCCTCGTCGTGAAGTCAATGGGTTTTTGTCTGTTTTTGGTTCGAATGAAATATCGTAAATAATCATAAAATGAAGATCACGTTGATCATTTTCATCAACTTATCGTACGATATATGGACTAGCCATGGAAAACGTTACTTATCGTACGTTATAAGGATTCAACGGCAATACATTGTACGTTTTTGTGCCATAAAAGGAACATGACCTAAACAGCCATGTTTTTATATTGTGACATACCCTGCTAGTTATCTCATTGGTTGCCCTTCAAAAAGGTCACCGGCAATTGAGGTCAAAGTTGAATTATTTTGAACTTTTAGGGAATAGTTCAAGTGGACCTATTATTTGAAAAATATATTGTAGGGCCATACCTATACAAAACATGTCTGTGAAGTTTTTTGCTTAAAATCCCAAACAGATCCCCCTTGTAGCCTCATACTGCTCATACCCCTCTTTTGCAGCCCTGTTCCAAACAGGCTGATTCGACTTTAAATGGAACGGCTGCTGCTAGCCACGCCTCTTTGTAGCTGCTGCTAGCCACGCCTCTTTGTAGCTGCTGCTAGCCACGCCCCTTTGTAGCGTCACGCAGCTTTCGCCTGCTAGAGAGTTTTCTACAGGGAGAAACTCTGCTAAACGCTGCCATGATTAAACGCCATATCATGTTCCCAACCACTTCAAGCATTATTTCTGAAACAGTATGGAGCTCAAACGTTTCTCTCTCGCAGGGTTTACCACAAGGACATTACGTTACACATATTCTCTCCAGTAGCCTACAGGTTAGCTCTGAGTGTTAGCATGCTTGCTAATGTAAACACAGACCATATTACTCCCAAAACACGCCGCATATTGTTTCTGATACAGCACATAACTTGATATGTTCTTTCTTAAGTGTTTACCGATAGAACAGTGCCATTATATGTATTATACAGTATATATAACAACTTTACTCTAAGTGCCTCCTGCAGACATCCTACTGAATACACAGACACACAGCTGCGAGAGGGGATTCACTGAATCCCCTTCTCAAAGTGTGGTCCGCGGACCACTGGTGGTCCGTGAGCGCCCCCCTAGTGGTCCATGAGTATATTGGTACAATTTCACATTTGAAATAAATAAATAAATTAAAGTTGTCCGCACTCTCGCGGGAATATCTCCGCAATGGAGCGAGCTTAAGTTTCAGCCCAGCGCAACACCTTCATCAAACATGTTGCCACTTGTTTGTACCATTGTCAGGTGATTTGTAATCTGTTCTAGAAAAACGATGTGTTTTTTAATATTTGTGGAGTTAGGTGGTCCGCGAGTGTTTTTGTATTGGTTAAGTGGTCCTTGGTATGAAACAGTTTGAGAAACACTGAACGACTGTATACGGAGACGATAGGTTGGGACGTGTCACGTGTGCTGGAGACGATAGGCTAGTTTGAGATGAGCGAGACCGACGCAGACCTGCGCAATTGCGACTGCCGTCTTGCTAGTGCGTTGCATGATGGTTAGTCATTTTGTCCGACTTGCTCTGGAGGCTCGACTGCATGAGACGTTGAAATCTCGTGGGACAAAGACGCCGGCAGCCTTGAGAGCGAGGCGGCGCAGTTTCTCTCCACGAGCTGCAGAAGCTAAATGCTTGATGGGAAACGACTCGCTGGTACATCGAGCTGAGCGCTCATTGGTGGTGTTTACCCCGTGCTGCTGATGAAGCTCTCCAATTGGCTCGGCAAACGTTTTTTGTTGTTTTGTGTCAGTTTTACGTCGCCACATCCATTCACATTTTTCATCATTGTTCCACAATGTTTATCATCATGAAATTAATATCTATATATTTTATACTATACTTGCACTGCTTACTGTTTCATACTTTATATATCTTAGCATATTCATACACACTGTTCATACTGCTCACAGGCTGATATCTAGTGTATTCATACCCCTCACTGTTTATTCATCATTCAATTCATTCTATATTTTATTCTGTAGATTGTAGGGATGTAACGATACCAAAAAGTCCACGGTACGATATTTATCGCAATATTGAAAAATAAAGGAAAAAAATGTGAATAATAAAAAAAAAAAATGTCTTTATTAAATAATAAATCTGATTTGTACAGCATTTTATAGGATAGTAGTATTTTAAAGTGTCAATAATATAATAATCAGACCCTGCAATAGAATAAATCAAGTTTCACTTTAGTTTTTCAAGTAACTCAACTCTAACTCACTCACTCAGCATCATCAAGGTTATCTTTTAGGAATATGAGCATGTCCACGGTACAGTACAGTACAGGTCTCTACCGTAATGCATAGGATATTCGCGCACCGCAATACAACGTGCGGGCTGGCTTGACTGTGTTTTCCGAAGTGGGGGCTGGCTTGACCGCAGTCTGTTTACCCAGTGTTTCCTGACATGAAACGTTTTATTTCACCTTGCTATGTGTTTTTAACGTATATTAAAAAACGGGGACATTTCCGGGGACAGTTTCAAACGGGGAGCGGCCAATACAAACGGGGACTGTCCCCGGAAAACCGGGACGTCTGGTCACCCTAAGATAGAGGCCTGTAAAAACTGCCTTCAAAATAAAAGTGTTTACTCGGTCAATAACAAATATACCTAAAAAACACACCAAACATATTCATATACTGGAGTTTAAATTAAGAAATATGTACTATATAATGTGATCAATAATAATTTAACTAGTATAACTACCACATTATAATGTAAAATGTAAGGATACAGTTATGAAGACATATCTGACATTTCCACTGGGTGACTAATTTCAATTGATGTTGACACCATCTCACAACACTCCTAAAATAACATTACTTTCTGAAGCACAATTTGAAATGTATGCTGTTTAAAATCTCAAATTAGATCTATTGTCCATCTATATTTTGATTGTAATGTAAACTGTCCATAATCAAAGAGTCATTCGAAGTCAATCAAATACTCATTTCACTCCAGGGTGATAGCAGGAGACCCCATCTAGTCACTCAGAGAGAATCAGGACAATCTGAAGTAGAGTTTCAAAATTAAAGACCTTTGAAGTCTCATATATGAGCTATCGTCCTTCTGTTTTTATCCAACAGTTCAAATGTTCGAATTACATTAAACCAGAATTGTCCCCCTTCTTTCTTTAACAGTGAAGAAAATTGGATATGTTAATGATATATTGACCGCAAAACTCAAAATGTCCCCGGTTTTAATTTTGAAAATCTGGTCACCTTAGTCAAAGGACCCAAATTCTGGATCCTTTTTTTTTAGAGATGTGGGTAAGGAGGAAAAGAGAGAGGGTTGTAGTCTCTGAAACTTTGTGAGTCTCCTGACACATATTATAAAAGACATAAAAAAGTGCATTTTTCATAATAGGTCTAAACAACAATTGTTTACCGCTTCCCCGCTGATCATGTGATTCCTGCTTTGCAGTATCCATGTGCAGTATTTCAGATAGATAGATGCTTTATTTATCCTAATTGGGAAATTATTTTGTCACATCAGCATTGTTATCAAGCCTTACACACAAGTTACAAATATGTAAAATATACAGTAAGATACAAATCTAGTAAAAATACAAATGAACATTAACAGCAAGTATTTACAAATTATAAATATCACTTTTTCAGCAGGTTTCTCCACAGTGTTTGTGAGAACTGAATGTCCCTCTCCTGCTGATGTTCAGGTGTATATCAGTATGTAATTTCTCTACTTTAAAGAGTCCTCTCCTGCTGATGTTCAGGTGTATATCAGTATGTAATTTCTCTACTTTAAAGAGTCCTCTCCTGCTGATGTTCAGGTGTATATCAGTATGTAATTTCTCTACTTTAAAGAGTCCTCTCCTGCTGATGTTCAGGTGTATATCAGTATGTAGTGTCTCTACTTTAAAGAGTCCTCTCCTGCTGATGTTCAGGTGTATATCAGTATGTAGTGTCTCTACTTTAAAGAGTCCTCTCCTGCTGATGTTCAGGTGTATATCAGTATGTAATTTCTCTACTTTAAAGAGTCCTCTCCTGCTGATGTTCAGGTGTATATCAGTATGTAGTGTCTCTACTTTAAAGAGTCCTCTCCTGCTGATGTTCAGGTGTATATCAGTATGTAGTGTCTCTACTTTAAAGAGTCCTCTCCTGCTGATGTTCAGGTGTATATCAGTATGTAGTGTCTCTACTTTAAAGAGTCCTCTCCTGCTGATGTTCAGGTGTATATCAGTATGTAGTGTCTCTACTTTAAAGAGTCCTCTCCTGCTGATGTTCAGGTGTATATCAGTATGTAGTGTCTCTACTTTAAAGAGTCCTCTCCTGCTGATGTTCAGGTGTATATCAGTATGTAGTGTCTCTACTTTAAAGAGTCCTCTCCTGCTGATGTTCAGGTGTATATCAGTATGTAGTGTCTCTACTTTAAAGAGTCCTCTCCTCCTGATGTTCAGGTGTATATCAGTATGTAGAGTCTCCATGCTCTAATGTTCAAAAAGCTCTTTATTTCTCTCATACTGCCTGTGCTGCAGCACCTCCTTTCACCCTCTGTCTGAAACCAGAGCCCAGTATGCTCTGATTGGTTAGCTGGCCGGCTCTATTGTGATTGGTCAACCGCTTACAGATGTCCCGCCCCTTTAGCTCATCCTGCAGAGCCTTGCTGTGAAAACAGCCAGTTAAGCTGTTACCTGATTGGTTGTCCGTCAAAATGTCTGCTGCAACGTTGAAATAATCTACCATTTTTAGCTTTTTTCCTAGAAACAAAACGGCAACCTCAGCGCTGAACATACGCAGATCATGTAGTGGCAGGTTAACAGGTCCCCTCACAGAAAACTGCATTGTTCTTCTGGTTAAAGCTGCTGTTGATCCAGATGGTGTTTCTGCAGGTGGATCCTCAGGTTCTGCTTCCCGGCGAACCTTTTCCCGCAGTGCTGGCATCCGAACGGCCGCTCCCCGGTGTGAACGCTCTGGTGCGTCTTCAGGTGTCCGGACTGCGTGAAGCGCTTCCCACACTGAGCGCAGCTGTACGGTCTCTCGCCCGTGTGAACGCGAACGTGCGTCTCCAAACTTCGCCCCGACGTAAACCATTTCCCACAGTAACTGCAGACGAAACGACGATCCCTGCAGAACTGATTCATCTCCACTGGGTCCAGTTGGGATCCTGCGAACTGGAGCGCTAACGGGAAAGCTGGGACGTTCATATCAGATCTGTTGTTGTCGAGAAGTCGGTGAGACGGCAGGCTCTGATTGGTCCAAGAGGAACAGCAGATATCTGAGTCGTAGGAGATTAAAGACCCACCTATTTTCAGCTCAGAAGTCCCGGGAAGCAGCAAGTTTTTTCCTCCCGACGCCCCAACGACGAGGAACTGTTTATCCGGAGACTCACAGTCCGACTCCACGTCAAAAACAACGTCTGAAGAGTCGCCTCCTCTGCCTGGAGACCCAGGTGCACTCTGGGAGTTTTGACGCTCCGATGCCACCTCACTGTTCTGGTCCCAGAGCCTCGTTTCCCCCGAGGGTCCAGCTTCACTGTCGTCTGTATCCGACAGCTGCACCGCCGATCCTGCAGGAACACATCAACACATTTTTTGGTAATTTTGATGCAAAATAGTCTTAAAATACAGTTGTTTTGCCTCTCAAATAGAGAGATTTCCTGCGTTTCTCTGTTTAATATCATATTAAAGTGAATATATGGAAGATATTTCAAGACATCACCTTGGACTTTGAGTAAATGGGATGGATATTTTTCACTATTTTCTGACATTTAATAGACCAAACAACAAACAATAACCCACAGATTTACTAATATTCAAAATACTAAGCAGAACTTCCTGAAACTCAACAGCTCCAAGACCGAAGCCATTATAGTTGGCACCCCACACCAGGTTCGGTCATCCACCATCACCACCATCACCTTCTCCGGCCAGGACATTCCCCTCTCCTCAATAGTCACCAACCTGGGTGTGAAAATGGACGCCCATCTGACCTTTGAGGCTCACATTAAACAGCTGTGCAAGAACTCCTTTTATCACCTCAGGAACATCGCCAAACTCCGCCCCACACTCACTCTGTCTGACGCTGAAAAGCTGGTCCACGCCTTTGTCTCCTCCACGCTGGACTACTGCAATGCACTCCTCATCGGGATCCCTAACAAAAGCATCCAGAAGCTCCAATACATTCAGAACAGCGCTGCTAGGATCCTGATGAGGGTGCGCAAATATGATCACATCACCCCCATCCTTAAAGCACTACACTGGCTCCCCGTGGAACTGAGGATCGAATTCAAGGTCTCCCTCCTCACCCACCAGTGCGTCCATGGAACTGCCCCTCCCTACCTCAAGGAACTCCCCGCCCCCATACCACCCGCTCCAGAAACTCCAACTTCCTCAAACCCCCCAGGACTAAGCTCCATGCTATGGGAGACCGGGCCTTCTGCTCGGCTGCTCCCAGTCTGTGGAACGCTCTCCCCGACCACATGAGAGCACCAGACCGTGGAGGCTTTTAAAAAAGGCCTCAAAACCCATCTTTTCAGTCGAGCCTTTGCCTAGACCTTTTTACCACCCTTTTATTTTATTTGTATTTCTCTTGTTTTTTATTGCTTTTTATTATTATTTCTACCGTGCTGTGTAATGTTTATGTATACTGTTCATGCTCACTGCTTGTAGCACTTCAGGATTTGAAATAAAATATGAAGTGCTTTATAAATGAAACCCATTATTATTATTATTATTATTGTTATTTACTTCCTGTCTGTCTACTTCAGTGGCCTGTACTACGAAGCCGGTTCAACCTAACCTGGATATGTTTGAGTTAGCCGGTTGGCCTAATCCAAAATATACGCGCTCTCGCTAAACGGTACTACGACGCTGGTTATCAAGTGGATCGCTCAAGCCAGCCGTGACCTATCGAGTTAGGTGTTCACATGAAACGGGTGGTATCTGGAGCATTCGACCAATCACAGACATGGAGAAGCGTACTGACAGCGCAGCGTCATACTTCCTGAATGAAAAGTGAACTTTAATATTAGACATATGAAGAAGTTAAACTTTAAACATCCATGACTTAAACACTTGATCCAGGATCAAAGCCACAGAGCTGCACCTGCAAGGTGAACACAGCTGGGAACAGAACAAGTGTTTGAATGCGTACATTAACAGGTTTATGATATCACTGCCCCGTCTAAGACACCATCTGACTTTCATTACATTTGACTCCAGTGTTTCCTCAACTTAATGTGTTGCTTAAAATAATCCTTCTGCATCCAGTCTGTGACGCTGTGAGTGTTGCACGGCCAGATACGGCTCAGCTGACTCAGATAAGGAGATATATGATACATTATGAAGTGATATGCCGCGGACTGTACTTAATGTTACTCTGATCCGGTTACTTATGTTGTGGCAGATATTTCAGTAAGCTTTCTTAACGCTAATGTTATAATAGTCAGATTGCTCTGAAGATGGAGCTGATATTCTATTCATGTTCACGTTCACACAGTCGCTGATTTTTGCCGGCCGTCTTTCCTGCAACGGCAGCTTTTCTGCATTTCCTTTCTCCTGTAATATGACTTGATTGCTTTAAACTCCGCCCACTGAGCTCTGATTGGTCAGCAGACAGTGCTTTCACTGAGTTGATCTCTTAGCCTGCAACCTAACCTGGTCCCGACCAGGTTAGCCGCTAAGCATAAGTTACCATGGAGATCTAGCCTGCTAAAAAGAGAACCAGCTTCGTAGGACCGGAAACCCCGAGTTTTCCCTGAAGTTAGCCGCTAAGAGAAAATCCTGCTTCATAGTATACCCCCCAGGCCTCTGCTGTTCCATTTAGTGTTTACGTCCTGTCTCTCTTCTTCTGCTGTTCCCTTTAGTGTTTACTTCCTGTCTCTCTTCTTCTGCTGTTCCCTTTAGTGTTTACGTTCTGTCTCTCTTCTTCTGCTGTTCCCTTTAGTGTTTACGTTCTGTCTCTCTTCTTCTGCTGTTCCCTTTAGTGTTTACGTCCTGTCTCTCTTCTTCTGCTGTTCCCTTTAGTGTTTACGTCCTGTCTCTCTTCTTCTGCTGTTCCCTTTAGTGTTTACGTTCTGTCTCTCTTCTTCTGCTGTTCCCTTTAGTGTTTACGTTCTGTCTCTCTTCTTCTGCTGTTCCCTTTAGTGTTTACGTTCTGTCTCTCTTCTTCTGCTGTTCCCTTTAGTGTTTATGTCCTGTCTCTCTTCTTCTGCTGTTCCCTTTAGTGTTTACTTCCTGTCTGTCTTCTTCTGCTGGTTTATCTGACGTCCAACACTCCGTCTTTTAACCTCTTTTCCTTTCTCTCTCTTGATCCTCCTCAGCAGCGTTGTGTTAACGAGTATTAACCTGTTAAACCCGAAGGTCCCCGCCGGTGGGTACCTTAGTTTTTTTTTCACTACACTGTGTCTCAGGGCATCTTAATATTTAAGAACCTATTCATGTGTTATACCAGATTAACGGGAATAATCTCAGCTAACTGACGATATGAACCATTTTTACCAAAACAAAATACAAGTCTCATAAGAAGCATCTAAATCACCCGAGCGAAAAATGCTAACCTATTACTGCACCGAAAATCACTCCTAGCTCCCTTATTACTTATCCTAGCTGCACATCCAACACATATTTTATGATCGCAAGGAGACACATAATCTAACGGTGCCCACCTCAACACTGAAAGATACAAACTCGTGACATTAACAACAAAAACGTACATCGAAACAAGTGGCGCTAGATAGCCCACAACGCTAACATGGCTTACCTTCGTCTTAGTCTGGTCTAAACTGGTCTTCAATGGCATTAAAACGATAAAAACGATGTTGTAGTTAATCCATAGGTTAATCCAATGTGACTGCATCCCCTTTGAAATGTTCTGATAATCCATAAGCAATAAAACTGCTTTTCCGTTGCTTGATATCAGAGCAGGGATATTTCTCCCCTCTAAGGCAAGCTAGCATGCGTGGAGAGGCTACCTTTTTTTTTTTTTTACATGAGTGTGTGACAATTTCCCTTGGATTCTATTGGCTCTAACGGTCAGGAAGAGATGTCACATGTCAAAATCCAGCAAGGGGGGCCAGAGATAAGGAAAATCCACCCAAATGGCCCCAGAAGTGGGTTTTTTTGCTAAATCTGTCTATAAAGGTCAAATATCACTTGTTTTGCATCAATCTTGATACAGGGTACTTATTATATGTTGTACTTTGGATTCCTAAAGCTTTTAGTCTACTAACCCATCATCCAAGGTTAGTTTTCACCAGTGGTGTAGTGGGGATTTTTTTACTGGGGGGACGCTATTTTAATTAGGTCATCCCAAACAATGCCACACAAGTGCGCACACGCGCAGTGCACTCACAAAACGGGCAGTCAGGTCCACAGAAACAACCGGTATGCTTAGTCCTACTTTAGTTACTGTTCTTCAAAAAGCAGACGGCGCTGCGCTCAACACACACACAGACTCAAAACCATGGACACACTGGCACATAAATTACAACAATTTATAGGCCTAAATTGCATAAGCTACAACTAAGCAGACAGCGCTGCTTCTCTCTATCTCCACTTTCAAAATCTATTTAAAACTCATAACAAACAAAATTCCCAAAGTTGTCCTGAAATTAACTTATTAAATAAACGAAACGAAAAATATAGCCTACTTATGCCAACAACATGAATCTGGACTTGAAATTATTCTGATTAGGCCTAGCCACACACACACACACACACACACACACACACACACACACACACACAACACACACACACACCCACACACACACACACACACACACACACACACACACACACACACACACACACACACATCACACACACACACACACACACACACACACACACACACACACACAGCACACACACACACACACACACACACACACACACACACAACACACACACACACACACACACACACACACACACACACACACACACACACACAAACACACACACACAACACACAAACACACACACACACACATCCACACACACACACACACACACACACACACACACACACACACAACACACACACACACACACACACACACACACACACACACACACACACACACACACACACACACACACACACACACACACACTGCGTTTTGAAGACTGATAAATCCGAAATGGATGAACAGCAGCCCAGTTTCCCAGCTTTGCAGTCTATCCACGGGTAGGATCTTGTTTCCTCCGCCACATCTCCTCCGTCCATACCTCTGGGAAAGGTGAGCTTGAGATAGCCAGGGGAACGTTGCTAGAGCAGCTAACGTGCACGTTAGTTAGCATTATTCACGTCTTTAGGCGGCTCTTCTGATGATGTAGTAGTAGCAGCTTCACTTGTAGCTTCGGTGCTGCTAGCCTCTTTCTTCTTGTGAATTATATTCTTTTTAGAAAATAAGTCAAGTAAAAAACGTTTTCCTTCCATTATAGAGCTGTTTCGTTAGCGTTCTTGAAGGAAAGAGCTGCCGCAAAATCGGCGGGCGGTGAGCTGGCCGTGGGTGTGTCAGTGACACACCCCCAGCTCGCCGCGGGGTCACCAGCGTGATGACGAATCATCATTTTTGAAGGAAATCGTTTTTATTTTTTATTATAGGCCATTACTGTGAAATGTATTATGTTTTTGTCATTATTACAACAAATACACACTTGCAACTGATAAGACTGGCAATGATTTTACATTTATTCGACTATTAAAAAAAAGATCATGCTCCAAATAAGTGGGGGTACGGCGTACCCCCGCGTCCAACGCCCACTACACCACAGGTTTTCACTATAAGTACAACATATCTTTTGGACGGACACTATAATTTACAGTTTTTTACTATGTTCAATCTGAATTTTATTTAAAATAAAAAGCATCTATATTGATTCTGACTTTTCTACATCCAACTCACAGCTTTATCATTACTTTGAGAACAAAGATTATTAATGTAACCCTTTTAGAAGATATGGTCATTTGTTCTGGGGATGTCCTTTTCGAGCCTGAGACCTGAACAACAGGCTCGGGGCCTAACAGGTTAATAACCTCTGAATTCCAAATTGACCAATCAGAATCGAGTAATCAACTATAAACTGGGTCAGTTTCCTTAAAATGAATTAAATAATAAATACCATCATCATACGCAGCGTGAATTTGTCCATTTACCGGGTGAGATGTTTTATGATCCAGAGAGTGCAGTTTGCATATAAGATGATGATGATGATGATGATGATGATGATGATGATGATGATGATGATGATGATGATGATGATGATGATGATGATGATGATGATCAAAGCAGCCTCACTCCTACTTCCAGTTCTTCCCACTGTGTGCTTTTAGCTTGAATTGAGACTTCTGCAGTAAATGAATGAGCGACTTCCCGGATATGTAACGGTCTGTTTCCTGTCTCACCTTCCTCGTTGAGAAGCAGATCGTCTGCATCGTCGCTCACTTCCTCTTTCGTGGCTTCCTCCTTTATCAGAACGACGACATCCTGTTCCCTCGACTCCTCTGCGGCTCTGCTCGAGGAGTCCTGAGGGTAGAAAATACAATGGTGACAAAATCAAATGCTTTTTAAATCACTCTTAGAGACCCATTTCAACCAAAACCAGCCAATACTTTAATTTGAAGTACGCCATTAGTGCAGAACATACACAAATCACAGCAGGACAGAAATACACTTGAGTTTATTAAAATAAGCATTTATTCAAACATTAACAGGATCAAATAAGGTGATATATGTCTCATAAATCTAAAAATAAATGGAGTGTAGTTTGTAGGAAGATCTGAAACTATTATATTTTGATAAGGAATACATTTTTGGGGTAATTTTTATGCAAAATCGTCATAAAATACAGTTTCCAGCCTCTCAAATGGAGATTTCCTGCATTTCTCTGTTTAATATCATATTAAAGTGAATATATTTGAGTTTTGGAAGATATTTCAAGACAAGCTTTGATGTTGAGTAACTGGGATGGATATTTTTCACTATTTTATGACGTTAAATAGACCAAACAACGAACAATAACCAACAGATTTACTAATAATCAAAATGCTCATTAGTTGCAGTCCTACATGTAGGTAATACTGTATGAATACGTTACGGATATTATGATTTATAACATGACAGTTGTCCTTATTGGAACTTTTTCACATTGTTATAGGATTAACAGTGGCGGCTGGTGGAAAATATTTTTGGTGGGGCTATGGAAATAGGGACCAAACCATACTAAGGCGGTCCGGGGGAATCCTCCCCCGGAAGAAATGTTTGAGAAATGACTTATATTAGGCCATACTCAGAGTGTATGAGTTAGTTCCTGAAGCTTACCGGCAAAAGTTTAGACACCATAGGAAGAGTCCTGATCAAACGCACGTAGAGTTCGCTAGGAAAAAGGGAATGTGTTTTGCTAAGTGGTTTGCCGCATGTAATGCTACAGATTATTCTTCCTTGAAGGAATTGATTATGTTGGAGGAATTCAAGAAATGTTTGCCTGAGCACATTGTTATGTACATGAATGAGCAAAAAGTAAATTCCCTCTCTGCTGCGGCTGTGTTAGCCGATGAGTATGTGGTGATGCATAAATCTGTGTTTTCCCGGGTCTCTACTGAGAGATCGCGCCGTGTAACAGCCGCACCCTCTACTGAGCCGTGGAATGTGTTTAACGTAAAAAGAGAGGAGAGAGAGTGCTGTTACTGTCACCAACCTGGACATGTCATCGCCAACTGCGCAGCTCTGAAGCGTAAAGAGCAGCGGCAGAATATGTCCCCGCCAAACGGTATTGGCCTGATCACACATACCCGTGCACAGGCGAGTAAAAGTGTTTCTGATGTCTCATTATCTGATCCTGTGATTGTGCCGGTGTCTTCAGATAAAGCTGTGTCCGAGGAGAAGCCAGAAATTGTGGCTCCCCCTCCTCCGCGAGAGGATGTCGTGAAACCAGCGCAACACGCTGGCTCAGACAAGCCTCTCGACTTTCCGACTCTCCCGGTAACCCGAGAGCGTCAGCTCGTTCATCGGATCCTAGTGTTGGTGTTAGCCCTACAACATGTTAAGGTTCATGTTGGACCCAGCCTTTGGCCAATTGTGGTGTTTGCCTGTTATGACCCCTTTATATTCTGCCCCAGCGTGTCCAAGCACAATCAGCGTCTCCTGCACTGGGCTAGCTATGAATCTTCCAAAACTGTGCAACAGTACAGTCGGCCCACACAAACTGCAGAACACTGGTGCTTTGGGAACACTCAAATGATTTAATTCCCATTTAAAATCAGGAGAATAAATACGATGAGAGAGAGAGAGAGAGAGAGATACACTTGCCAACCCGAGACTCCCGATTTCATTGCCCTCTCCCGGTTTCCTCCCCGGTCACATTTCTCCCGATTTCTGACAAAATCAGATTTACTCACGACTGTTTCCACTCGGACTTTAATACAGCTACACCATTGTTTGGTTTCCATGGTAGCGCGTCTCTTTAGCAGCGCGCGCAACTCAAAGTTTGAGAGGGTGAGGAAGATGAAAACTGAACAAGAATCGACAACTCCACCCTCTGCTCACTCCTTTCCTGTAAAACACAGGTCCAGCCCACACATGCTCCATGGTGCTCCAGGCATTGCCCTTACAACTACAATAAGCATGTCAATGTTAATCTACAGCTCCGGCGATCCACTAGCACCGGAGTCTCCACCTGCAGACAACTACTGTAGCGTCACCTTGGATACGAGTCCAAACAACTCACAGACACACAGGCCAGGGCGCTGACACGGCGCCCTTTGAGCATCAGATCTGACGACGCTGATTGGCTGAAATTATGTTTCGGCGGCATAGTATACAGATAGCAACAGTCAGCTTGTTGGCTGCTGCTGCTCTGGCTGAGGGCTCCTTTCTACCGCCCGGACGAGAGAGGGTAACGATACACGCTGCGGCCAGGCAGGAAACATGTGACTTATCAGTAACTTTAGACATCGTAAAACTATTTTAAACGAGATTTTATTGTAGATTATGCATTTTACTGATACCAACTATATCATATTTACCTTGTTCATTAAAAAAATAAAAACATTTATTTTTTGATTTATTTTTTATTTGTAATGACAATCAAACATGTGGGAAGAGGGGGGGCGGCGCCCCTAGCGCCCCTATGGGCCGGCCGCCACTGAGGATTAAATATAAGCACCAGGCAGTTTGTAAAGTTTCGAGACATTGAGCATTCATTCAGAGATAAGGACAGGGGGGATGTGATGGTAAATGTTAAAGGTCCCATGTCATGGCCATTTCTACTGTTCCATTGCTGAGGTCGACTAGAATAGATTTACATTGTTCAATGTTCCAAACTCACATTGGTTTCTCATACAGCATCTCTGTATAGTCTGTGTATTCACTCATTGTCCTACACGGCTTGTTGGAGCTCCTGCCCCCCCCCCCCCCCTCCCTGTGAGCCCACTGTGCTCTGATTGGTCCACCACCGTTACAGCTGAACATCAGTGATTATGTGTTACAATGGTGTTTGTTAGCAACCAGGAAATGACACCAGTAATGACAAACAGATGAAAATGCTGCGTGGGGTTACTGGTGTCATTTCCTGCAGCGAGACACCGCGGAGCTCAGCCTGAGCACACACACACACTCAGAGCCAGCCAGACTGTGTGTGCGTTACGTCACTGTGACCGTTACGTCACTATACCCAAGAAGAAAACAATGGAAAAAGAGAAATGTCCAACGAGGCGTTCAGGGGCAGCACAGACAGGTCTTCTCTGTGTAAAGCCCCTGTCACACTGTCCCGAAATTGACACCCGATGGACACACGAATATGGAATTGTGAATTTCGCACGAAGATGGCCCCGAACCACACACGAAGGCAACATTTACATTACATTTAAGACATACAACTGCAACGAAAGTAACACAAACAATTATGTTACAGTACTATGATACTGTACTGATATCTTCAGACTTTGTTCTTTACTTTATCCGTCTTTATATGTAGAAAATATTACGTTTTCTCCTTAATGTTGTTTCCATAACAACAACAACTTCCTGTCAACTGTCCTTCAAAATAATATATTATATCCTTTTTAGTTTCACAGAACACAAATTGGGTTATTTACATAATATGTTTATATGATTTTGTTGTGCAATAAAAAACCCGATGGACACACGATAAAGGAAACGTTCAAATTCGGCTGTGATCGTAGCAACATCGGGCCATTCGTGAGGGCATCTTAAGCCATCGTATGACCGCCGGTGGAGTTTCTCAGGCTCCGGCAGCAACTTCGTGAGCGGTGGCAAAATCTTTGGCATGCAAAAAAATTGCTGAAGGACCTTGCGAAGGTTCATTTTCGTGTTGAATTCGTGTGTCAATTGTGCCCTTCGTAAGGCCATCGTGAGGGCATCTTGTTATCATCGGTGCCATCGGGCATTCGCCCCGATCAGAGTGAGGGTGAATGCACCGATGATAACACGAAGATGACACGATTTGACAAGATGCCCTCACGAGTGCCTTACGAAGTTGCCGCTCACGAAGTTCCTGCCGGAGCCTGAGAAACTCCACCGGCGGTCATACGATGGCTTAGATGCCCTCACGAATGGCCCGATGTTGCTACGATCACAGCCGAATTTGAACATTTCCTTTATCGTGTGTCCATCGGGTGTCAATTTCGGGACAGTGTGACAGGGGCTTTAGAGTTTTACTCGCTACAGGGTGTACTTTGAGGGTTTGTGATTCTGCAGACCGTTCACATGCAGAAAAACCTTCATAACAACAAGGGGACGGGTCAGAACCAGAGAAGCATGACATGGGACCTTTAAAGAAATGGTAATTAAACTCACCTCTTTAATAGCATGGGTCATTTCTACAGCAGTCTCACACACAGAGACTCTTCCACTGCTGGGGAATTCTGTTTTCTGCTGTTTGGCCCCGACTGCAGCTGGGGAACAAAACAAACATGTTCAGATATAAAACACAGATCAATTACTACTGAAGTGCCAGTGAAAAGGAACTAACTGAAGAATTGTAATTAAGTACTTTTTTGACATATTTGAAATTTACTAACGTTTTTCCATGTAATGCTAATTTCTAGTCCTCTACATTTTTCTCCATTACATACGTTTAACAATCACAGTTACTTTGTACACATAATAGCACATGACATATATAAATATACTGATATGGTCATACTGTACCATAATAATAAAATACTGTGAAAATAGTACTTTCACTGTTGATAATTGAAGCTGATAATACTTCTGTACTTCATATTATTCTGAAATGGGTCATTGGTGTACTTTGACTCCACTGCATGTATTGAATCCCTTTAGTTACTTCACAGATGAATGATGGTAAATATAACCAAGTGTTGAATCAGACTTTAGTTCCACCTGGAGTAAATCCACAAGCTACCCTGCAGTATACAAAGTACTTCAAACTAGCTGCACCTTCACCAGCTTTGAGAACACTTTCATGATCAATCATTATAAAACATATCATATATATTATTCTGAAATGGACCAATCTGCACAACGACTACTTTCACTGTCGCTACTTTCACTATATTTTGATGAGAATACTTTTCTACTTTTACTTGAGGAACATTTTGAATGCAGGACTTTTACTGTAACAGAGTATTCCTACACTCTGGTACTTCTACTTTTACTCAAGAACAAGATCTGAGTACTACTACTTTTACTCAAGTACAAGACCTGAGTACTTCTACTTTTACTCAAGTACAAGGTCTGATTACTTCTACTTCTACTAAAGTACAAGATCTGAGTACTTCTACTTTTACTCAAGAACAAGATCTGAGTACTTCTACTTTTACTCAAGTACAAGATCTGAGTACTTCTACTTTTATTCAAGTACAATATCTGAGTACTTCTACTTTCACTACAAGTACAAGATCTGAGTACTTCTACTTTTACTCAAGTACAAGATCTGAGTACTTCTACTTTTACTCAAGTACAAGATCTGAGTACTTTTACTCAACTACAATATCTGAGTACTTCTACTCAAGTACAAGATCTGAGTACTTCTACTTTTACTCAAGTACAAGACCTGAGTACTTCTACTTTTACTCAAGTACAATATCTGAGTACTTCTACTTTTACTCAAGTACAAGACCTGAGTACTTCTACTTTTACTGAAGTACAAGATCTGAGTACTTCTACTTTTACTCAAGTACAAGATCTGAATACTTCTACTTTTACTCAAGTACAAGACCTGAGTACTTCTACTTTTACTCAAGTACAATATCTGAGTACTTCTACTTTTACTCAAGTACAAGATCTGAGTTCTTCTACTTTTACTCAAGTACAAGATCTGAGTACTTCTACTTTTACTCAAGTACAAGACCTGAGTACTACTACTTTTACTCAAGTACAATATCTGAGTACTTCTACTTTTACTCAAGTACAAGATCTGAGTTCTTCTACTTTTACTCAAGTACAAGATCTGAGTACTTCTACTTTTACTCAAGTACAAGATCTGAGTACTTCTACTTTTACTTGAGTAACATGTTGAATGCAGGACTTTTCCTGGGTGCTATATCTTAGTTAGACTATTAAACTACTGTTATAAATCTGTAAATAACTGCAATATATACTTTTACTTTCACCACTGTGACACTTATTTTATTTTTTTAAATACTGTTCCTATTGTTTACACCTGGATGTGTATTTTGGTAAATTGTAATTTGTGTAATTCCAACTTGTTTTAATCTTTACTATTTTAAGGATGCTTCTTTATAAATATGTTGCTCTTTTGGCTCTTTACTTTCGCTGTAACAATGTAAATGCAATATAATGTAAATGTCTATGCCTAACCCTAAAACAAATTAGGTATTCTGATTCTGCTCTATTCAAACCTTTTTCTTTTTTTTTTAAAAGCCCCCGAAACCCACCGACAGTAATTGTACTTTGTTATGTGTACTTGAGTATTTCTATTTTCTGCTACTGTGTACTTCTACTCCACTACAATTCAGAGGTAAATGGTGTACTTTTACAGCACTGCATGTAATACCTTTAGTTGAAACATTTACATTTCCTCTCTGTATATACACCAATAAAGGTATTCTGATTCTGCTTATTTAAGAAAATAAAAATAAAAAAAGCCCCCGAGACTCACCGACAGTGACCTCCACAAAGACCCCCCCAGCTGCCTCCTCCTCCCCGCCGCCGCTCTCCAGCTTCCCTCCCCGGGTGATGACGGTCTCCAGGAGCTCCAGCCTCCTCCGCAGCGCCTGGTTCTCCATGTTGCTGCGGGAAATCTCGCTCTTCCACCCGGCGCAGCTCTCCTCCAGCAGCTCGCTGATCTCCAGCACCGCAGCCCGGGTCAGAGCCTCCATGATGGAGGACAGCTGGGACTGAAGCACCCGGTGAGAGGTCATGCTGAGCGGCAGAGAAACAACGCTAACAACCGCCGAAACGGAGGAGCTCCAGGGGTTAATTCCTGCTTCTGTTACCTGGGAATTGAGTGCTTTTACCGGGGGAAACGGATGGGAGGATGCTGCGGTTGTTTGTTTGTTGTTGGTCGGTTATTTCCTCCTCCTACAACTTCCGTAACACCATTTTCAAAATAAAAGCTCAGAATCAGAAACAGGTTTGTTGACTTTTTTTATTAGCTTCCCAAAAGGGTCGTTTTGAGCTTTCTTTTTGTCTTTGTTATTGCCAACTATACAAGAGAAACACAGAGAAAAATAGACATTATGTGCTGGGTTTGTTACATTTCGAGAATGTAAAATGTGTTGAGGAGGATACATATAAAAGTAGAAGTACTTACATATATTAACCCTCCTGTTGTCTTCGGGTCAAATCTGACTGATTTACTACTTTCATCATAACTTTTTTGTTTTACATTAGATTGCATTAAGGCTTGATGATATCCTTCACAGGAGACCTTTGAACATGTAAAATTGCTGATCACCACTTTCATCGAATTTTGGATGATTTAGTGAACTTTGTAACACCATGGTGTTCCCGGTCAAACATGACCGCGACAAAGAAAAGTAATTAGTAACCATCCAGATCAGAGAAAACACACACACACACCTTCACACACACCTTCACACACACACACACACACACACACACACACACACACACACCACACACACACACACACACACACACACACACACACACACACACACACACACACACACACACACACACACACACACACACACACACACACACACACACACACACACACACACACACACACTAGATGTGTCCCCCGCCCCTTATGTGCCCATCCCCCCACATGGATCACACCTGGCACACCAATACATGTTCAGTGTCTATTCTTTGTATATTTACTGCAGCACCCCCATCTGTTGGCGGAGAGTTGTAACGGCCAAAAAGTGCACTAAAAAAAATCAATAAAAGTTTTATTTTGAGTTAGCATTTTAGTGTAAGCAGTCTGTAAAACATGGTTGTTTTTGTAAATGGTTGATATATAGAAAATATCGTTAATAAGCAGCAGACTAACACTGATGTCTGCTGGTTAATTCAACCTCCTCAACCGTGATTTTTCGCTCCCAACGTTATTTGTTATGATATTTTCTGTGTACTACACAGAAAATATCATAACATAAAACGTTGGCCGCGAAAAATCACTGTCTGTAATAGTCTGCTACTAGTATTGCTACTACTATGTCTCAAAAATGCATATTATATTTCTTTAATGGCCCCAAAACCAAACAACCAACGCTGTAAAATGTATTATATTTTCAATTTACACACGGCATCTATTGCACGTCTGTCCGTCCTGGGAGAGGGATCCTCCTCTGTTGCTCTCCCTGAGGTTTCTCCCATGTTCCCTTTAAACTGTGGGTTTTCTCTGGAAGTTTTTCCTTGTACGATGTGAGGGTCTAAGGACAGAGGGTCTAAGGACAGAGGGTCTAAGGACAGAGGGTCTATGGACAGAGGGTCTAAGGGCAGAGGGTCTAAGGGCAGAGGGTCTGAGGACAGAGGGTCTAAGGACAGAGGGTCTAAGGACAGAGGGTCTGAGGACAGAGGGTCTAAGGACAGAGGGTCTAAGGACAGAGGGTCTAAGGACAGAGGGTCTATGGACAGAGGGTCTAAGGGCAGAGGGTCTAAGGGCAGAGGGTCTGAGGACAGAGGGTCTAAGGACAGAGGGTCTAAGGACAGAGGGTCTAAGGACAGAGGGTCTATGGACAGAGGGTCTAAGGGCAGAGGGTCTAAGGGCAGAGGGTCTGAGGACAGAGGGTCTAAGGACAGAGGGTCTGAGGACAGAGGGTCTGAGGACAGAGGGTCTAAGGACAGAGGGTCTAAGGACAGAGGGTCTGAGGACAGAGGGTCTGAGGACAGAGGGTCTGAGGACAGAGGGTCTAAGGACAGAGGGTCTAAGGACAGAGGGTCTGAGGACAGAGGGTCTAAGGACAGAGGGTCTAAGGACAGAGGGTCTAAGGACAGAGGGTCTATGGACAGAGGGTCTAAGGGCAGAGGGTCTAAGGGCAGAGGGTCTGAGGACAGAGGGTCTGAGGACAGAGGGTCTGAGGACAGAGGGTCTGAGGACAGAGGGTCTGAGGACAGAGGGTCTGAGGACAGAGGGTCTAAGGACAGAGGGTCTGAGGACAGAGGGTCTGAGGACAGAGGGTCTAAGGACAGAGGGTCTAAGGACAGAGGGTCTGAGGACAGAGGGTCTAAGGACAGAGGGTCTAAGGACAGAGGGTGTCGTTTTTCTCATACTGATATTCTGAACAATCTGTGTTGTATTTGCCGTAAAGTGTTTCTACTGTAGGCTAATTTTATTATATGTTCAGCACTTTGGCTCCACCAAACATCTTTATAAATGTGCTATATAAATAAAACTTGATTTGATTTTGATTTGATTGATTGATTGATTGATTGATAGATAGATAGATTGATTGATTGATTGATTGATTGATTGATTGATTGATTGATAGATAGATTGATTTGATTTGATTGATTGATTGATTGATTGATTGATTGATTGATAGATTGATTGATAGATAGATTGATAGATAGATAGATAGATAGATAGATTGATTGATTGATTGATTGATAGATTGATTGATTTGATTGATTGATTGATTGATTGATTGATTGATTGATTGATTGATTGATTGATAGATTGATTGATGGTGCCGCAGAGATTTCATGAAGTGAAGGAGGTGTTCCTTCTATAAAACAGCTGTGGGCAGCAGATACTACACTGAACAAAAATGTAAACGCAACACTTTTGTTTTTGCTCCCATTTTTCATGAGATGAACTCAAAGATCTAAAACATTTTCTATAAACACAAAATAACCATTTCTCTCAAATATATTTGAGAATACGGAATATTTAGATTTATTGTGGGTTTAATTTTTTAATAAAAATCATGTCCCCAGTTTTCATGTCACTACGAAACCCAAGGGGTCTTAGTCCAATGGCTGAGCCTGGTTTTTAGCCACACCACAAGGCAGTGACGCTGCATCCCTGTCGCTCATGGCTGAATGGTAAGTAGCTAGATCCCATACTTTTGATATAAATCTGTTCCAAAATCTGAAAATCGGTGTGTAACCTTAAGAATTGTCACTACCGAACACATATTCTCTTCTATTAAGCAATATGGGGTTTTATGCAAAGTATTAGGTTTGTAGGCCTATGTGTGTAAACGTCTTCAAAAACGTGAATGCTAGCCATGTAGTTGCTAGCATTCTTTAGTTATGCTCAAATGTAGCTAGAATCGTCACTACCGAAACAGTCACTACCGAAACATATGGTTACGTTTCGGTAGTGACATGATTATTTCGGTAGTGACAAAAATGAATGGTAAGCAGGTTATTTTGAAATAAATGTTTTAAAGTTCTCCTATTATAGTATTTTTAAGCATATATTATAGGTCTTGGATATATAAAAAACAAGTCTATGAAGTGTTTTGCTCAAAATACTAAGCACATACCCATTCTAGCCTCATCCCCCTCTATTTCAGCCTGTTACTAAAGTGCTAGCTAGGCTACATACCTAAGTAGTGTGACCACAGTTTAGTCTATGTCTTCTGATGTAAGTAACTATGTAAGCTAACATTAGCTAGGCTATGTTTTGTAGACTAAAGTTTAAACATGTAGATAATGCTAATTTCTGTCTGAAATTGTTCAGGGAGAGAGAATCATAAGACACCAACATGCCAACAGGAATTAGAAAAAGTGGATCAGAGAGGCTGAGAGAATACAGACAAAGAGTGAGGGATGACCCACTGAAGCACGAAGAATATGTAAGAAAGGAAAGAGAAAGAAATAAAAAACGAAAGGAAGAAGGAAAATTGAAATGTATCAGCGATTTATCGAACAGGGAACAAAGGAAGGTCAGAGGAAAAGACAGCAAGAGCACAGGGTGTCTGTGAAACGACAGAGAGAGATGGAGACCATTTGCAGGGCTTCCACACCACCTAGCACTAGTGAGGCTGATCAGACACCAGAGCATAGACCTGCAGACCAGAGCATAGGCCTGCAGACCAGAGCATAGACCTGCAGACCAGAGCATAGACCTGCAGACCAGAGCATAGGCCTGCAGACCAGAGCATAGACCTGCAGACCAGAGCATAGACCTGCAGACCAGAGCATAGACCTGCAGACCAGAGCATAGACCTGCAGACCAGAGCATAGACCTGCAGACCAGAGCATAGACCTGCAGACCAGAGCATAGACCTGCAGACCAGAGCATAGGCCTGCAGACCAGAGCATAGACCTGCAGACCAGAGCATAGACCTGCAGACCAGAGCATAGGCCTGCAGACCAGAGCATAGACCTGCAGACCAGAGCATAGACCTGCAGACCAGAGCATATACCTGCAGACCAGAGCATAGGCCTGCAGACCAGAGCATAGGCCTGCAGACCAGAGCATAGACCTGCAGACCAGAGCATAGGCCTGCAGACCAGAGCATAGACCTGCAGACCAGAGCATAGGCCTGCAGACCAGAGCATAGACCTGCAGACCAGAGCATAGACCTCCAGACCAGAGCATAGACCTGCAGACCAGAGCATAGACCTCCAGACCAGAGCATAGACCTGCAGACCAGAGCATAGACCTGCAGACCAGAGCATAGGCCTGCAGACCAGAGCATAGACCTGCAGACCAGAGCATAGGCCTGCAGACCAGAGCATAGACCTGCAGACCAGAGCATAGACCTCCAGACCAGAGCATAGACCTGCAGACCAGAGCATAGACCTGCAGACCAGAGCATAGGCCTGCAGACCAGAGCATAGACCTGCAGACCAGAGCATAGACCTGCAGACCAGAGCATATACCTGCAGACCAGAGCATAGGCCTGCAGACCAGAGCATAGGCCTGCAGACCAGAGCATAGACCTGCAGACCAGAGCATAGGCCTGCAGACCAGAGCATAGACCTGCAGACCAGAGCATAGACCTGCAGACCAGAGCATAGGCCTGCAGACCAGAGCATAGGCCTGCAGACCAGAGCATAGACCTGCAGACCAGAGCATAGACCTGCAGACCAGAGCATAGGCCTGCAGACCAGAGCATAGACCTGCAGACCAGAGCATAGACCTCCAGACCAGAGCATAGACCTGCAGACCAGAGCATAGACCTGCAGACCAGAGCATAGGCCTGCAGACCAGAGCATAGACCTGCAGACCAGAGCATAGACCTGCAGACCAGAGCATAGACCTGCAGACCAGAGCATAGACCTGCAGACCAGAGCATAGGCCTGCAGACCAGAGCATAGGCCTGCAGACCAGAGCATAGACCTGCAGACCAGAGCATAGGCCTGCAGACCAGAGCATAGACCTGCAGACCAGAGCATAGGCCTGCAGACCAGAGCATAGACCTGCAGACCAGAGAATAGGCCTGCAGACCAGAGCATAGGCCTGCAGACCAGAGCATAGGCCTGCAGACCAGAGCATAGACCTGCAGACCAGAGCATAGACCTGCAGACCAGAGCATAGACCTGCAGACCAGAGCATAGACCTGCAGACCAGAGCATATACCTGCAGACCAGAGCATAGGCCTGCAGACCAGAGCATAGACCTGCAGACCAGAGCATAGGCCTGCAGACCAGAGCATAGGCCTGCAGACCAGAGCATAGACCTGCAGACCAGAGCATAGGCCTGCAGACCAGAGCATAGACCTGCAGACCAGAGCATAGACCTGCAGACCAGAGCATAGGCCTGCAGACCAGAGCATAGACCTGCAGACCAGAGCATAGGCCTGCAGACCAGAAAAGGAGAAAGGAAAAAATGTGTAGCTCCAGAAAATGACAGAAGCTCGAGCAGAAGGTCCAAGACGTGCAGCGGAGGGAAGCAACATATAAGAAAAGGTGTCAGAGGTTGAAGTTGACATCAAGGGACGGGTGGCGCAGTGGTCTGTGCATCTGATCATCAGATCACGGGGGTGCTGGGGAACTGCAGTTCGAAACCCGCTCCTGCCGCCACTGCGTCAGGCTGTTGTGTCCTTGGGCAAGACACTTCACCCGGATTTGCTCCTGTGGGTATTGTCCACAGTACATGTATGATACCAATGTGTACCCCGATGACTTCGAGGCGTGAAGATGGACGGTGTGGCGCAGTGCGCTGTGCAATGATCATCAGATCAAGGGGTCAAGCCCGCCGCTGCTGCGTCTGTAAAGCCGGTGTGTCCTTGGGCAAGACACTTCACCTGAACTTGCTCCTGTGGGGATTGTCCACAGTGACCATTGCATGTATCATATATGTGTAATGTGTGTACTGTATATGTAAAGCGCTTTGAGCATCTCGAAAAGCGCTTTAATAAATGTAAGGAATTATTCATTATTATTATCAGATGGGTCAAAGTGTTCCCCAAGAACAAAAACATGGAAGGATGTACAGAAGCACAGAGTTCTTCTAACCTAATTAAGAACAAATACAAGTCTGTCAGCTACAAAGAGAAACATGCATTCAGAAGAGCTGTCTCAGACAGATCGCTCAGAAAATACAAACTTGTTAATTTGCTAAAAAAAACCTGTAGGTCTCGCCCACAGAGAGTTAGACAAGACTTTAGACAAGCCACGATCGAGGTTCACCTATCAGAGAAGTAGTAATAAAAAGACCATGGAGATAGTCAAAATGTTCTTAAGTGGAGATGACAATAGTCGGGCATCAGCAGGGAAAAATGAAACGATCACAAGATTCAAAAGGAAGAAACAAAAGAGGTTCCTCTCTGAGACAATGCTGGAGATGCTGGAGATGCTGGAGATGCTGGAGATGCTGGAGATGCTTCATCTGAAGCTGTCCCATTCGCTTTTCTGCAGGAAAAGACCTTTTTGGATTGTTGGCCCAAACATCAACAACAGGGAGACATGTGTCTGTAAACTGCATGACAATGCCCAATGAAGGCAGACAGGCTCAAGCACCTTGGCATTATTAAGTCACCGAGCTTGAGCAAAGTCGCAGAGGAGTTGTGCTGTGACGCTCAGGCTAAAGCTTGCATGTACAGGGAATGTCTTCCATGTAAGAACAAGGCTCTCTTAAACACAACGAGTACTGGTACATCAGAAGTCACATGGTGGTACCAGTGGCTCACGAAAAAAGAAGATTATGAAAAAGAAAAGGACGGAGAAAGACAAAAGATCACTGTGACGGTTAAACAGAGATGTGAGGGCAGCCCAGAGCACCTCTTCAACATCCACCCCCAGTACACACAGCTCCAATTCCTGCACAAATCTCTGAAAGAAGACGAAGCTATTATTCACATTGACTATGCAGAAAACTGGCAGTGCAAATATGCAAAGGAGGTGCAGCAAGTCCATTTTGGAGCATCCCACAGGCAGACTACACTGCACAATGCTGTTGTGTACACCACAGATGGTACACTGACATTATGTGCCTTGTCCCCATCCATGAAACATGATCCTCCCGCCAATTGGGCTCAACATGTTTGATGAAGGTGTGGCGCTGGGCTATATCATGCAATCGAAAGTGAAACTTAACCTCGCTCCATTGCAGAGATATTCCCGCGAGAGTGTGGAAAACTGAAATATATTTATTTATTTTAAATGTGAAATGTTACCAATATACTCACGGACCACCAGTGGTCCGCGGACCACACTTTGAGAAGCACTCATCTAGATCATCTGCCTCGAGCCAGTTAACTAGCAGGCCTTCTAGAATACCCTGGAACCGAGGGGAACTCTGAAAGAATACGCCCATTGGCTTCAAATCAATATATGATTGGTTGATCAAACTGTCAGTCCAAACGTACGCTCTCATTCAGTGCAACGGCCAGGGCCTTCGATCGAGGATGTAGAATACCTTGGTGAAGGATATTCTACCCAGAGACCCAGAACAAGATCTGATTGGTTGCTTTCTTTTCTAACACAAAACCACTGAAATGCGTAGAGCATGGTCCGAGAAGGACAAACACATCAACGTAACACTGTGATATTACAGATCAACAACACAGATACCATTCTCATTTATTCATTTTATATACATTTTATTTATATAATTAAATAGATTTTTTGTTTGTTTTATCTGAGTGTTCCAGGGTGTTCTCTGAATACCTTGAAGGCCCTGACGGTTCGCCACTGCTGAAACCTTGTAAAGCCGGTCCCGCATGCTGGCTCTTACGGAACCGACTAACTCCCCTTTAGTGTATATACAGTCTCAACATGCCCAGACTTGTAGTGATTTTCACTTCATTCTGAAAGAAAGAGGTGAAATGTGCTAACGTGACGGCCATCTTGGTGTTGGTGACGTATGCAAGACCAGAGATGTAGTTCATTGAGCGCTTCACACAAAAAAATGTGTTACTTCACAGTTTTACGACACATTTTAATTTTTTTGACTTGCAAAATTATCTTTTAAATTGACAAACATCATATGTGTAATTCATGGCACAATTCAAACGGGATCAAAAGATAATCTTTCTCTCTCCATTGATTTCAATACATGATTTTTCCAAAATAAGGTCCCATGGAGGTCCCCCGGAAGGGGAGGGACTTCGCCTCTCTATTGGAGCTCCAACGAGCCGTTAAAGGCAGAGAGTGAAATTCAGTGAATACACGTAGTTTACAGAGATGCTGTATGAGAAACCAATGTGATTTTGAAAAATTGCACAGTATAAATCTATTCTAGTAGACCTCAACAATGGAATTATGATCAGTGGAAATTGCCATGACATGGGCCCTTTAACTTTTATGAGCTTCTCAAGTAAGTAAAACATTATTTTATCCACAGACATTTGAGACACCTTACCTCAGAAGATCCTCCGTTGCTGTGTGGTTGCTGTGCGGTTGCTATACGGTTGTTATGCGGTTGCTATGCGGTTGCTATGCGGTTGCTATGCCGTTGCTATGGGGTTAACCCATAATCTCACATTTGCAACAGCAGGCGGCGTAGTTGTACCATTTAAGCAGGGTTGGTTTAACCATAGACTGTACAGTATAGTATACAGTTTGTGTATCTATACACATACAGTGGCGTTTCTATATGTACAAAAGTGGTGGGGCACAAAAAACTCAGATGTCTATATATAAGCTTCTGCAGTGAGGTTCATGGCTGGCGAGGCACTGGCACTGACTCTTCAGGTTTACAAATATTATATTTTGACCTAAATCAAAATATAATCTCTGCCACCTCCCTCCATGCCTGGCTCCTCCGGTTTGTATCCCGGTAGGTGAACAGGGACTGATCATAAAGCACCGGGTGATTCCCTACCGCTACGATTATTTTCTCCTCCATTTTTTGGCATATGAGGAAATTAACTGCGGTCTGGCTCTCCCAGCATACACACGGTTTGATTGGCTAGCGCTTGTACTGGCAGATTTGCATAAACGGGATTTGATTGGCCTCCGTCGAGGCGGCAAAAGTAGAACATTGCTCTACTTTTGCAGCGAGCACCGCGAGAAAAGCTACGCTTTGCTCCCACAATGCAGTTCGGCGAATCGTGACGTCACCCCATTCAAAGTGAATGGGCAGAAGCGTTGAAGCGGCAACGCACGCCGCCGTGTGTAGGGGGCCGTTAGTAAGATCCCATTTTCAATAAAATTGTGGTCTTACCTTGACTTGAAGATGAAGTCCATTTGCCTATCCTTCTGGACAAAAATCTCTATTACTTTTTTGTAAAAGTCCTCCTTATCTTCTTGTAGTTTCAAAAGTCTATCATAAATCTAAATTATGGATTTATGATTCGAAAATGATAAAAGTAGGGTAGACATGTGGATATTATCCGGCTGAACAAAACGTGCATTTATCTAACAGGTTTGTTTCCCACAGATCTTATTTTGAGCTATTTTCTAAAATCCTATGGAGAAATATCATTGCTTTTTTGTGGAGGGAAGCCATGCGCAGCTTACTTCCTGGTTTTAGGACGCGTCACTGCAGCTCTCTCGTCTCCTCTTCACACACCACACTTTTCGCGGCACACGTACTTACAGCCAATCAGCTCTGAATGATGTGAGATGACGTATGGTGGGGATGGCAGCTCAATGCCCCATGGTCATTATTTTTTGCCACACACATTAAATAGGACAATACTCTGAGCATGCGCAGTGTAGTTTTTACAGTCACCGTTCACTTAGACAGTGAGAGGGAGGGGCAGGATCGGGTTTTGTCCCACATGGCTCTAAACAGCTCAATAGGCACACACTGTAGACACTAATTAGAAGAACACAGACTAAAACAGCAATGAGACGAATCAGATGATTAAACATGATCTTAAAATATATTTGATATATATTTTAATTTATTTTTTGCATTTTGTTGTAATCATTATTTTAATACTTTCTGCTGACACTAGGTGGGGCTGTGCGGGTCTACAGGAGCTAAGCAACCTGGATCTACGCAACACACACACACAAACCCTACTCTAAACACAGAATACCACGACACACTGCTAACCAGTGAGATCGCACAGAACTCTACAGAATATACTGCTAAGCAGTCTAACGAGGCATAGAAAATACACTGCTACGCAGCCTAACAGAATCACAGGATGAGGGCTTTGTCACAAGTAGAGGGTTGAGGCATCTGTCACAAAATACAGGGCGTCCAGACGGATGTTCGTGCCCAGCCTTTATCCTCCTCCCCCGGATGACGTGGCAGCAGCGAGTAGGACTTGAGTGACGTCTGTCCAATCCCCGCGAAGGTTGCGAGGTCGGAACGGCCACTGACAGCATCGGAAGGCACAGCTCATTTGCATACACACAACGTTAAAGGCACAAGGTAGCAGCGGCCGTAACATGCACACATTAGGAGGCATAAATAAAAGGCACAACATTCAATATACAAAATAACATTGTTTTCATAAGGAACAATAGGGTTTTTTCTATTTTCCCTGGGCAACAGGACAAAGTTAATCTGTAGAGTTTTGGCATCAACTTGGTACCACAGTAACGGATCCTGGGACGTCCCTGATCTGATTCAGACTTTCAGAAAGCCTAATAACATCTTGTTGTTTTGATGCAGTTTTCCTTTTGTTTCTTTCCATAACCCCTTCACACAGGATTTGATTGCCCTACATATTTAGCTCATCAGCATCTTCTGGAAAACGTTTGGATATACTCCCATGAAATCAAAATATCTAAAATCCAGAATACATACTTCAACATACACTCCTTATATAATCCTGAAAGCATATTGATTAGGAAGTTAATGAGGTCATAATGCCCTCTCTGATATGTATTTTCTAATTGCTGTAAACTAGTCAAGACCACCTTAACCAAGACCAAGTCAAGACTTTCAGAGGTCTAGACCAGGGGTGAGTGGGCCAGTGAGGGCCACATACAGACACATATACGAAGGGCTGGCTCACTAGAGGTGAGGTATACTGCCTTATTAGTAAAGTTATAAGTTAGCTAAATCAATCAAGTGCTTTAAGAACAAAGCAGCTCACAGCTCTCCAGAGGGTTTCATTATTTTGTTGGTAGCTCATTCCTGAAAACAGAGGCTTCAGATTGCTGATAAAAAGAGGACATTTAAAGGGTAGATTTCAAGCTTGTTATGTAAGATAAGATAAGATAAGATAAGATGAACCTTTATTAATCCCCAAAGGGAAATTCAGTTGTCCAAAGCAACAACAGGGTAAGCTTGAAAAAAAAACAGTACAGCAAAGATTCACACAGATCAATAAAATCTAAAATAAATAATAAATAACATAAAATCAAGGAAATAATGATAATAATAATAAAAGACTATGAAAATAAGAGATGAATAAAAATAAGAATAAAATAACTGTCACATATTTGGTCATCATCTAAGCTATAAAGTGCGGAATAGGTTAAAGTGACAAGTTAACATGGGTTGTTGTGGAAACAGTGTATATTTATGACCAGTGATTTAATTTGATTTATTTTTCATATTTAACCCCTTATTGTGCAGCCTGAGGCACAAAGGACTGTCCGAGGCGCTTGGTGCGTTGTTGTGGAGGGATGAGTCTGTGGCTGAACGTACTCCTCATCTTCACTAGCTCTGCGTGGAGTGGGTGGGAGGGAGGGGTTCTCTAGGATGCTGTCGAGCTTCCTCCTCGTCCTCCCCTCTGCCACCTCCTAAATATGTAAATAAGTTATTGGGCTTTTTTTTTTCAGCTAAGATTTTTTTGAAAATGTTTCCAACTTTAATTAACTAAATGTATTTGAAAAGTGGGCTTATTAACACATGAACACTGTGTAATATATTTGTACATAGTAAGTAGGATATATGACAAGCACAAGTTTAATTTGTGGGCCATATTTCATTATACTTTTTTAATTAGCTGGGGGCCGTTTCAAAATGAGCCATGTTTGGCCCCATGGTCATAAATTGGACACCCCTGATCTAGACCAAGACCGGTCTCGAGTACTACAACACTACTCTAAACACTGTACTTTTCCACATTTCCTTTCAAAAACTTCATTTTACAAGACTACATTTTAACACATCTTGATAACGATACAGGTCAGCTTTGTCCAATTCTCTTTTTTCCTACATAAGGCTTAAACGCAGCATGTTGAACGATATGGAATCTGGCGCTGCTGACTGCTAACAGCTAACTGCCAACAGCTAACGAAAACCAGCCCTCAATTGTCTTTTTTCCCACAAGATTTGAATGCACCACAGACTCAAAATCCAAGAATCTGCATTTTGTACTGCAGGTGTCTCTTCAGGGTCAGAGGTCCTCGGAAGGGCAGTCACTGCACACCTGGATCCGCTCACAGAGCTCCACATCCTCGGGGCTAATCGGGATCTGAATCACCCAATCAGGTTTCTGCAACAGAGGGTGCATTTAGAGATACTCTCGTAAGACACTACAACATTCAATTTACATCAATAATAGACTGCACTACTTTGAGAATTCTAAATCGTGTAATGGAGAGTAAAACCGATGGAAATATAAATAAGTTAAAAAATATTGTTTATTTGATTTATATTCCATATTTAGGTCTTCTTTGATTCATTACCTTTCATTTCCACAGTTTTTTAAAATACTTGTATAGCTTTTTCCCCTTTTTATGGCACACCTCTGACTCCATACAGGGTGATTCTCATTTACATATATGTGTATTTGTAATGTACTGAAAGGTGACTGACCAGTGAGTGTGGCAGAGGCTCTTTACGGAAAAACGTTTTGCAGCGATCCGGATGGCAGTGAGCGACGCACCAGAAGACGGCGAACAGGAAACCGGCCGTGAAGACGACGCTCAGCAACACCGCCGTCGGTTTCCTCCAGGGGGCGTCTGCACCTGGAGAGAGATCTCCTGTTATCCCTTACAACTACATTTGCTGAGGCAGCTTTCAACGCTGGGTTCTTTTCAATCCAGTTTACAAACCTTTATTTTTATCATTGCACTTTGATTTTCTCTTTGTTTGAGTGTTTGATTTGTTTTTAATAAAGTATTATGTGTTAAATGCCTATGTGAATCACTTTGAATTGCCTCTGTGTCTTAAAATGTGCGATACAAATAAACTAACCTTAAACTTATATATTTGGAAAGAATATCGAGCAAGAGGACGTTATCGGAAAGTTAGGACATGTTTCACAGTGAAAGCACGGACCTGTGATGGAGATGCACTGTTCGTTGGTGCTGTCGCTCCGATTCTGATCCTGCAGGACGGTCTGAGCCCGGACGCAGTACTGCGCCACCTGCAGGCCAGGGACCGACAGCACGCGCTGCTCCGCTGGCACCCAGTGCACCACAGCCTGGGAAGAAAAACTTTCTTCTTCACTGTTTTATGTTGGAAATTAACTTTTTTCAATACAAAATACCTCCAATTTATTACTTCTATTTTGTGCAACAAATAAACTTCTTAAATGCAAGATACCTGCAACAAAATAAGATGTTATCTTCTATTTTGTGCAAGAAATTAACTTTTTTTTTAAGCAAAGTAACTCCAACTTATATCTTTGTACTATTTTGTAAAAAAAATTGAAGACATTTTCTATTTTTCGCAGCATTTTAACATTAAAATGCAAGATACCTCCAAGAAGGTTTTTCTACTATTTTCTGCAACAAATGAACTTTTCTTCAATGCAAAAGACCTGCTTTAAATGTTACTATACGTATCTCACTGTAACTGTTATGTATTTATACCTGTGTAATTCTATATCAGCTTGTTTTATGTTATTCTCTTGGCTCTTTCATGAATCTGCTGCTCTGTCTCTTAATGTCATTTTGTAAAGCATTTGCTTTCAGCTCATCTATTGTTATTTTGTATATATTGATTGTTGTGCTTTTATTTGTGTCTCAATGTGTGCATATGTATAAATGTGTACAGTATATTATTATTACATGTTACTTGTTAGACGCTTTTATCCAAAGCGACGTACATACTCAATACTGTGGGCAATCCCCACGGGAGCAACTTGGGGTGAAGTGTCTTGCCCAGGGACACAACGACATGCTGACTGCAGTTGGGTTTGAACCTGTGACCCCCTGGTCCCAACACCAAGGCTCTATCCACTGCACCACACGCCTATAGGTATATACATATCTTTATATACATTTGTATTTTGTATTCCTCTGGATTGTGGGAAACGGTATTTCGATCTGTCTGCCTGTACACACAAACTGAAAGATTGATAATAAAGTTGACTTTGACTTTGAACTATTGGGGAACATTTAGTTTTGTGACCTCTGACCTCTTGGCCTCTCCTCCACACCGTCACACAGACGTCGGCGTTGAGAGGAAGTTTTCCGAACGAAACCTGAAGAGAGTCGCCGACCGCCATCACCGACATCTCCGGAGCCGTCAGGACCGCTGAGGGACAAACACTCAGGGGCTTACTCAAGTTACAAAGCTCTGACATTGGATGAATGAAATGTACTTTAGTTCTAGCGATAAAATGAAATGAAACAAATCCGGATTTCTCTCACTTTTTAAATAATCTTGGAAATTGTGATGTTCCTCTAAATGTTCTTCTTGAATCTCAGAGAATATTAAAGGTTATTTTTCTTAATGATCTAACTTGATGGAGATCTACTCAGTGATACACATTTTCGACAAAAGGTGTATCTGAGATTAAAGAGTTACATTTACGTATTTTAACTTTTTATTTCATAGATTGAAGTTGTACATTTACCAGATACAAATACATTATTAACCAAAAATATGTTTTTCTTAATTATACAGGGATAAAACTCTGAATTTAAGTTAATCAAATGTGTTAATTTAAAAAAAGTAATTAAGATATTCTCTGTGATTAAAGAGGAAAACAAATCACAAATACTGAGAGTTTTTTAGCAACAAATAAATACTTGTAGTTTCTGGTGAGAAAGCAGATTGTGTGCAGGATTGAGAAAGCGCCTCACTGTCTTTGCGGTTGAACGGAGCGCTGAGTTCGGTCCAGGCTGAAGTGGCGGCTCCGCACTTTGCTCTGACCCGAAGGCTGTAGTCCGAGTCTGAGCCGAGCTCAATGGTCACGTCGCAGCGAGGGTCAGAGGTCAGCTGACACTCGGTGGCGTTGACCCAGTTGCCGTTTTGCACCAACAGCTCGAACTCTCTGAGGGCGACACGAATAACCAGATGAAGTTATAAGTCCATCTCTTTTTGGATTTGTTCTACTATTTCAACAATTAGACAGTTTATATCTGAGAAACGCAATGAGTAGCAGGAGGACAGACAGACTATACAGAGGTCGCCCTCCTGTCAGTCATCCAGTGCAGGATAAAGAAAACTAAAAGATAATTCCGTAATGAAATACTCAAACACAATTCTATACATACATTATAATATTCATTAATCCTTTCCTTGATGTATATAACATCCATACATGTGTATTTCCACATGTTTATTATTACATGTTTTAATGCTATTTTATTTCTATTTCAGACATTTACATTTTGGATTGTTTATGCAACGCAAACATTTAGCACATTGGGATCAATAAAGTCCTTCTTATCTTATCGCACTGATATACTAGTGATTACAGAGGGGTGCATAGACCCGCTTTAAAGAGTGCTTCTTCTTCCTCTTGGGGTTCCCTCCTCTGCAGTGCGGTGGAAATGTATCGAGGCAAACCAGTAAATAATAATGAAATGGTGAGGAAACTTTCCGTTTTACTGAAATGAACATTGTTGGAATAAGACGGTCTTTAAGGGAGTTATTCTGCAAGAAGGGAAACCGTCAGAGAGGCAAGCAGTCTGCCGCGAAAAGTCTGTTTCAGCTTCACCGTGAGCAGAGATGCAGAAACTCAAGATGTGCACTAAAAGCAGATATAACCAATCAATCAAGCATCATATCACCGTCCCTCTGAGGCGCGCTGCACAATCTGCTTGAATCATGTCTTATAACTGTTTGTGTGATAGAGATGATGCAATGCTTGTCGTGTTTGATTGTTGTGTCCTGCAGATGAAATGAGCTATAGCTCACATCTGCCATCATTCATCTCCTCTCTTTTCTGAGATGAATGTATTTGTATGCACGGTCCTCTTTGAAACACGTAATAATGAGGGTCTTATATTCACATGTTCACAGCAAGAATAGAAGAGGAGGGGCTGAGACAAACATAACAGATAAACGTACTACATATAGGATTCTTTGAAACTTGAGAAACATCATGTCGGTCCACAAGAGGACCATGAACAGCTCCAACACCGTTTACGACTCATTGAGGACATTTGCTGCTTCCTGTTGTTAGAAATAGAACAGATGGTGAACTTGAAATTCCTCCTTCAGCATGAACCAATTTTCCATTACACTGTGTGCACCAGGGACGGGCTAATGTTGCCCTGTTTGGCTGACCTGCCCCTCTGGAGAGACGGTTTCTCATGTGGCCGAATCAACACGATAAACCCACAGCTAGTACAGTAGCGTCTCGCTGCGGGGACACGCCTTGTCAGCGCCGTGGTCTGCCCCCAGTCACGTGACTTTGTTTACAATCTGACAGCTGGGAGCGAAGGCCCTCCGGCCTCATATGACTATGGTGATCACACCAAAGGCCTGCCTGGCTTTAGGGGCCAATCCCCGGCTCAATCTGTCCCCGGAAATGTCCCCGTTTTTAAATATGCTTTCTGAACACAAAGCAAGGAGGAATACCATTGAAACAGTTGATGTTTCAATGGCGTGGTGCTCGTTCGCAGCAATACAATTATTGTAGCCTTAGCGTTAGCATTTAGAGTTTCATTCTTCTTCCACTACTTCTTCTCCTTCTTCTTATATGTAATTCCCCGCAAAATGTTGAATGAAGAACTCGTTTCAGTGTGAACTCGTTCCACAGTATGACCACAAAGTGTTTTAAAACCAGGTACGTCTTTATTATTTATGTTCTATAACGCTAAGTGTGTCATTACACATGTTACGTGTTATATATATTACACTGTGGTGCCGGTGCGTTGAGACCACAGTGTCGGATTTTTAGAACATTGATTTGGAGTTTTCTCACGACTTGACTTCCTCTTGACACCGTCAGTTATTTACAAAAAAGCACCTCCATACACTTGTTAGTGTGCTTCTGTCTTTCTGTGTCTTTCCATCTGTAAACTCGCTCACCCTTGCTCTCTTCTCTTGATCGCCCTCTCTCAGAGAACACTTCACTGCCATGTCTCTACTTCAGTTTGACCATCTCTGTTACTAAGTTATGGAATACTAAATACAGAAGTCATTATATACTGTAGAGTATTCGCATTTGGTCTCTTTGGTCCTTCTGCAGACACCGTACCGGATGTAGGGATCTACATGCGGCATGCGAGTAGTGTGGTGATAACTACCAGGGCTGCTTCTCAGGTCGATTAAATGAAATCCTTGCGTCCCTCACTTGCGTCATTTCCCTGCGTTTAGTCCCTCCCACCAGGGAAGCATGGAGGGACGCAAGGAAACACGAGAAGCAGGGAAATGAGTTTTAAGAGCAATGGGACGTCCTTTCCTCCGGAGCGTCACGTGAAGCGACGTCCGTTTGTGATGACGCTGATCGTCTGACAGCAGCTCTGTCCCCGTTATTTCCACACACCCCCCCGCCTCTGTTAGTACCAAGCGGCAAACTGTGGGGTAGAGCCGGGAAGCCAATACGGAAGTGCCACACACTGCAGTTCATATATTGGCCGATAGGCGATGGCTGCAGAAAGGAGCAATTTCCATAGACCCCCATGTTAAAATGCCCGATTTTACAGCAGAAAAAAACATGTTTCTACCCCTGGCTCCATACATTTTATTATCGATATAGTTAGATTCCACCTTCATGATTATGGATCTGTGAGTGAATTGTTTTCTAACGCGACCCTTTATATTTATATTAGGTCTTAAAGTTTGTGCATACATTAGGGCGTGGTCACTTTGATTGACAGATACGTGCCTCACTGTCAGCTAACAGCAACTTGTCCAATCTGCTAGGCTACAACCATAGAGGCTACAACGTTAGTTAGTTGTAGTTACTGTACTTGATCCTTTAGCCGTGTTCGTGGTGATCGTGCCTGTTAGAGAATATTGTTACAAATACCAGATAATTAAAATGTCGTGCTGTGCGCTTGAATGTACTAACAGATCTTCCAAGAAGTCTACTTTCAGCTTTTTTCGGTGAGTAAAATGATAATATTATACATGTTAACCCCGTTAGCAGGTGTTTGTGTGCTTGTTAGCTTAGCCTGTTATGTAGCTTATTAGCCAGCTAAGGACGTAACCCTTTATACATATATACAGTTTAGTTTATGATTCAGCCTTGGGTAAGACTTTTATACTATATGGCTATGACGCCCATAATGCTAAACGGGAGCAAATGTTAAAAGGGGCGGGCCGCCGGGACGCGCTAGCGAGCTAGCACCCTGCAGCCCCGTTAGCTTCGGCGGCGTGGACTCCGGACAAATGTTAAAAGGGGTGGGCCGCCGGAGTCCATGCCGCCGAAGCTAACGGGGCTGCAGGGTGCTAGCTCGCTAGCGCGTCCCGGCGGCCGTAGCTAGCACCCTGGGGCTCCGTTAGCTTCAGCCAGCGGCGGAGTCCGGCGTTATAACTGGAGATCAAGGAATGCATCGTAACGCGGACTTGGTTCGCCTGCAGCCCGCTGTAGTATTAGCTAAATAAATGATGTTGAGCAAGGCTTATTAAGCTGAACACCGCCACAATTATTCTGCTATGTATCGGTACTTATTTTATTTTATTAACGTGTGAATGACAAGCATTAAGAATAATACCAAATAGCTAATTATCTTGCAGATTGTCTCGTTTGATTATGAATGTAACGTTTATATAGTGGAACTACACTGTTTTATCAAAACCAAAGTGCCACGCAGTGACTTGGTATGCATGTATTTCAGCAGGAAATGTGCAACCTAGATGACATTTGCCAACACAGACCAGTGCTTGAATTGGAATGAAAAAGGTGCCAGTACTCTAAAATCAGCAACTTTTTCAAGTCAATTTTATATATACAGCCCACAAACAAGAATTTGGCTACTATAATGCTGGTGGGTTTGTCTCTTTACTACTGTATATTTTAGAAAGGTTCACTGTACTTAACATTTTTTATGATAGGCAGCGGATATGGCTAAAGCTCAGTAAGGTCAATATTAACTGAAAATATAGCAATCAAAGTCTAGATCTTCTGCTGAAGACACATGAAGCAGAGACCTTTCAGGTGAGAGCCCCTCTGGTGGTGTTCAACATTAATGACAAGGAAACAAAGCTCGGGTCAGAAGCATTTTTTATAAAAAGCTTTAACAAAATTAAGTATTTCTGTACATTTTGAATGCAATCTAACTTTCCAACTCAGAAAACGAAAAACGAAAAAGTGCCAAAAGTCTTCTCACATGGCTGAGCTGCTTTGCAATATACTTCACCACTGAAGAATACAAATATGTATAAAGTAAACTATGATGCAATCTAACTTTCCAACTCAGAAAAATGATAAAGAGCATGAACAAAGAACATGTAAAAACAAATGCAAAATTTGCACAATCTAAAATGAGAAACTGTAACTGCAAGTAACAAAGTCTGAGCCATGGTAAAGAGTTACATTGAACACCAAGCTGATCAGATAACTCCCTGGTTGGTCTGAAGTCCTTCTATCTCCAGGATCTGTACAAATCGGCACATTATGCCAAAAGTCTTCTCACTGGGTGAGCTGCTTTGCAATATACTTCACATTGTTAGAAAAGGCTCCAGAAGGCCTTGGGGACATCAGTATCAGGGGCTGGAGCTGGACAGGCTCTTTCATCAGCACTTCTCCTTCCCTTTGCCAGCCAGGACCTCACATACTGTTCCGGATTGAACTGTCCTAGTGATGGTCCATTACATTTAATGAAAACCAGGCTGGACAGTCGGCTGACAGAGAGAGCATTCCTTTTTGCAGTAAGGATATCGTTCATGCAGCTGAATGCCCGCTCACACTCACTAGTGGAGACAGCGATGGTTCGGACTGCTTTCAGTAGAGGCTCCATGGCAGCAGGTGTACGGGATGCCCTGGTTTCCTTGTATTCGCGAAAGCCCTGAACAGTCTCTCTTCTGTCCACTTTCAGCACTTCGCACAAACGTAGCACCTCTACGTCCCCATACTGTACGTCTAACTCCTCTTCAGGCCAACTTCCAGGATGGATAACTTTCATGTCCTGGATTAGCTGATTGTCCCGGGCCTCCCGGCCATGTAATGGGATTTCTCTTGTGCTGACATGAGAGGAGGTTGTGGAAGTCATTCTGTGTCTCAGATTCTCTACCATACTGCGGAAAAACTGACCTGCATGAATCTGTACAAGCCTGCCATTCTCACGCAGGGCAACACCCTTGAAGGACTTCTCAGCTAGAGCTGTATGAACTGTAGTCATGTGTGGGCCAGGCATGGTGACCATGGATTCAAAAACTCGTATTTCTCGAGTTAAGAGCCTATCTGCTGTAGGCAGTGTCATCTCTCTTTTTTTGGAGTTGCCGAGAGAGGTCGCTGAGCTCTGTGAGCGCATCGTACATCAGTCCCAGATTGCTGACAAACGTTGCAGATGTGAGCACATCATCCAGGCCCTTGTACTTTGCTCTGTCTCTGGAATCCCTGCTCGTGTCGTTTGCAGCATTTGTGAAGTGATCATGAAGCACTCGGTAGTTTTCCCAGACTGCTCTGACGCTCCTTTCACTTGAAGCCACCCAGCGGATGGACAAAACACGCCCTATCACCAGGAGACGCTGTCCGACTGCTTGCGCACACTGCGCTAACTGCCTCTGATTTTTGGGGGAGGCATGGAACAAGGAATAGAGTTTGTCAAAAAAGATCTGGAAATGATTGAGCCCTGAGACCTCCTTGACCACATCCCCAACTGCCAGCTCTAGACGATGATTGGAGCAGTGCCACACAAACAGGCTTGGGAATTTACTACACAACTGGGTAGCAACGCCTGTTCTCTTCCCTAGCATGTCTGAAGCCCCATCACATGCAAAAGAAACGAAACACTGACCTAAAAAGTCCTCGTTAAAATCTCTTCCAAGACACTCCATTAACGCCTTTGTGATGTCATCAGCCGTTGTTCCATCCAACTCGATCAGCTCCCAAAAAAACGTTTCGGGCTCAGCATCAGCTAATGCTGAGCGTAGACACACAACAAGCACCGTTTTACCACTAATAGTGGTAGATTCATCGACCAAAACACAGAGTTTTCTTTGGTTTTCTGTAATGTCTTTTGCCATTTTTTTCTTCAGCTCATGAGCTATGTGGTCGATGATTTCGCCACAGGTTTTATTGGAGTGCAAAACCCTGCCCACGTTCAGCCCATTCAGTTTCTGTACATTCAAATAAATTGGCATGTCTGTGAATGGCCGGCTATGTTTGCCAATTTTATATGCCGTTCGAAAAACTCTGATAGTGGTGTCTAATTCAGATTTATGCATAGACTGCACTTGATGTTGAATAGTTTCACGTGAAGCAGATGTAAGGATGTCAGCAGCTTTTACATGGGCTTGTGATTCTTTATGTTCTTTGATTTTTTTTCTCAGGCTAGCTTGTTGTTTGCCCTTGTCAACACCGAAATGAGACACTGCACACTCACCCCATTCAGTTGACAGTTTCAGTCCTTGTCCAGTGTGTATTCCCAAAGATTTGACATCTCTGCATATCCGACATCCTAGCTTCTTATCTTTAAGAAGGAGCCATGCATTGGTCTTGCAAAAATATTGCACCTGGTCCGTTGTCCAGCAGTCAGGTGCATCGCTTTGCCCGGTGTTGGTGGTGGCAGTTGAGCCAGCAGCAGCTAACGTTAGAGGCTCTGGAGGAGGCGGCGGAGCTAGTGCTAATGCTAATGCACTAGAACTTGGAGCAGGAGGATCAACCAAAGAAAGCTCCCCATCAGACACAATTTCCAACACAGGCACAACATTCTCTGTATTTGAAGTTTCTTCCGGCGACAACAGCTGTCTTTTTGCACTTTTATTAATCCACCCTAACATTTTAGAAATGCTAATTTGTGACGTGACTTGCTTTCCTTCTCTCGGGGGCGTGCCTGCTCTGTTCTATCACTCTACATAGCCACCCACTGGGTGGGAGTTGCACTGCATAAACACAACACACGTGCATCTAGGTATGTAAATTGTAAAGCATTAAAACATGGTTTTACTAACAGTTTTCAGTATGTTGTTACTTCGGCATTATTATTATTATTATTTTGAAACGTGTATTACTATTAAATCACGGTCAAATAGGTTAATTTTGACATAGTCGTTTCCACCACAGTATTTACATGGAGAAGATAAGCCCCGCCCCCTCTCCAGCACGTTCTGTTTGAATGACAGGAGTAAACAGCTGACAGCCGCTGTGAAACTCCAGCGGTTAGAGCGATGAGAATGTCCGTTCGGCACCTCATGACGCATCTACTGAGTACCGGGCGGCTGTATATATATATATGGATGTATAATAAGAACGGCGGGAGAGTGTTGAGTACTGGCACGGTGCATGAGTACCGGAGTACCGCCAGCATGCCGGTACTGAGCAAGAAGTGCCGGTACTCCATGGGTCAGAACCAGAAGTGCCGGTACTGCGTACCGGTGAGTACCGGCCCAATTCCAGCACTGACACAGACTATATAGAAATATTTGTAAAAGTTGTTCATGCATTACTAAGTGAATATGGCATTAACCCTCCTGTTGTCTTCGGGTCAAATCTGACCGATTTACTACTTTCATCAATCATGTTTTACATTCGATTGATACTGAGAGCATGTTAGCTTAGCTTCTTAGCCTGAGCTAGGACTCGAACGTCACGCTCGTTGGCAGCAGGTCCCGCCCTGTCCCGCCTCGGCTCCGCCTCTTTGCCCTTATTTGGAGAAGGCGGGAGAATTCGGGAGTTAGACTCTGACGACACCGTCGAGCCGTTAGTGGCCGACTCCGCCTACTAAGGGCTTCACGGCAACTCTGCAGAATCCTATGGGTGACGTCACGGACCCTACGTCCATTTATATATACAGTCTATGGTTAGTACACATTTACTGACACAAACATTTGTATCATCTGTTGTAGACCCAAATACATAAAATATAAATAAGAACTAATTCTCAAAAAAGATAAACGCCATTCTTAAAATGTATTTAAACGAACAATAGTTGGATTAATATTGATTAGAGTGCACAATAGAAATAAAATAATTGAGAGAAGAAAAAGAGATATGTTATCTATCAAAACCCAGTTAGATTAACATTCATTGGATTGCACACTTTGTGTGTTTGTGTGGATATCACATTCACATTTTAATAGCACTTAATGACTGAATGGAAATGACAATAAATGAAAATGTAAAACGAAAAAAGCGATCATGAAAATGTTTCCAACAAATGAATTAAATGATTTTTGCCCACTTTGTTGTTCAGATATTTCACATATTTGTAACTAAATGAAACATGAATTGAAAC